>NC_043703.1:8242457-8301130 GCF_006229205.1 Suricata suricatta | reverse complement strand
ATAACGATTGCCACTTCAGATAGCTGTGAAATTAGGTGATTAACTAGTTGGTACTTAACCTTCTAATTTCTGTATAAGTCTAATTACATGAAACAGAAGTTGGTGTTTTGATTTTTTACTTTGCTTTTCTGTTTGGAGTGTCATTGTAACTACTGTATTGTAAATGATGGAAAATAATTGCATATGTTAAAAAAATATGGAACTTTACAAAGTAAAAAAATTAAATTAAATTAAATTAAGAAAAAATAAAAATCAGTCAGGCTGAGGGAATGCTGTTAAGGCCTTCTTGGTCAGAACTATTGGTGATCCTCATACTATTCTATTTTGGTGTTTATGTGGCCATTTTATTACATCAGCTAGTAATGCTCACCTTGGAATTCTAGAAAATCGTGTGTGTGTGTGTGTGTGTGTGTGTGTGTGTGTGTTGGTTTATTTCTTGGACCAAATATGGCTGGGCATAATTTAAAAAATTGCTGTACTAGAGAGGAAATTTTAATTACTTGCATTTCCCCCAAGAAGAGATGTGTACTCTCTTATTCGCCTCACTGAGCACAGTGTTGTGAGGGGAGCTGATGCTCACGGCATATTTGTTTTCGTAGTCGAATGAGAAAATATGGCTCCCTTCCACAGTCCTCATCAAGCAAGCGTGGGTTAGTTTGGAATTTAATTGTCACATAATGGGAAGCACCTGGGTCTGGAGGGAAGCGTTCGGGGTTGGAGTTCTGGGGGTTACTTCATAATTATGCAAACTTGGGCAAGTCACATCAACTCCCCGAGCCTTTGTTTCATTATCTGTAAAATGAAGCTAATAACCATTTCAGAGAGGTTGGCTCAGAAGGACTAAATGAGATGCTGCTTATGAAGCACCCGGTAAATTTCAGTGCAGGACACAGCCAGGGCATGCTGCCGTTTCTGCACAATTGTGCGTTTTTCTCTCCCAGCACCGTTACGTTACAGGTAAGTCTGATCAAGGTAGTCATGGACAGCTGGCCGTGCTGCCTTTCAGCCTTTTGATTTGTAATAATGAGCCTTCACTACATTTCTGTATAAACTTGTTCTGAGTTCATATGTTATCGGTGCCTTTGTTTCTGCTTAATTGTTTCATTTTTCATGACACTTTGGCTTGATTCAGAGAGGGAGACCTTTCTTTATCTAATTCTTTAATTAAGTTGTCCTGTGGTGTGGTTCAAGCCAATCCCTCTGGGTGCTAAGTAAGAGAAGCTAATTACAACTGCCAAAGTCCAAGGCAGAAGCTGCTTTGGGTATGAAATTGGTTCTGTTTTGGGGGGCATGCTATCTATTGAAATCAACTGGAACTTGAAGCCTGAGACCCATACGGGCCAAGCGTTTGGGTGTGTCTCTTAGGTTGGGGAGAGCACAGCTTTAGATTTCAACCCTCTTCTAACCAGTGTTCTGCTTCCATCTTCTACCAATTTCTACTTGAAGGCCACACTTTTCATCAAGATGGGTACTTTATACATTATTTAGGACTTTAGTCTTTTTAAAGTGCTTTTACATTTACTTCCTTTACCTCCTTAAAATCTGGATGAAGTAACTGTCCACATCAATGTGTTCAGATGAAGACATGAAAAGAGCGCCTGGTCTGTCTAAGGCTGATCAGCTGGAAACCTGGGGAGGCAGATTAGAGCTTAGCACTCCCAGACACCAGCACGCAGGCCTTTCCTTCACAGGAGATGGGAAAGTAAGAACAGAGGAACGCACTTCTGTTCCCATTTCTTGGACCTTGGCCTACAAATCATACTGCAGAACCGGCGATGTATTGTCCTAACTCTTAAAGAAGCCCAAGCAGTAGGCCATTTGTTACTTGTTCTTCTTCAATTTGGTACATGAATCCCCTACATACGGGGCAGCTATCGGTGTACTCATGGTGTTGGCCGTTGTCAGAAGGTCTCTTGTCAGACATTTATCTGGGCAACCATTATGTCAATCACCATCTACCAGGCTAGTAGTGTATGCCCTGGGTGAGTGTTGAGGATATTCAACACAAATTCAACAAAAAGTTGACTGAGACATAGTACTCAGTTTCAAGGGGCATGGGATCAAGAAGTGTCATGGGAGTATTCTCAGTTGAGAACCTCAGTGCCTTTTGACTGCATTCTTGAAACAAACTTCCGCTACTTCTACCTGCTGTGTGTATGGATAATTTCAAACTCTGAACTGTGACATTCAAGACCCTGCTCAACTTCACCTGTGCCCTCCCTTTCAAAAATTATCACATGTCAAATGCGTTTTCTGGTGGCCATACTGGGCTCCCTGCCATCTCTTGAACATTTCGTTTTTTAAAAACTCCTCACCTGCAAACTCCTCTTATTCACTTATAAAATTTCATCCATTTCTTCACTGAAGTTTTTCCATCAATATGCTCCAGTAGGTCAATAATTCCGGGGCTCAGACCCTCCTTAATCCCATATGGCAAATCTATCTCTAATCAGTTTTCATGTATATGTTTGTCCCCATTCATGCCATTAGATGCACCTGGAAAGGGCCTAGGAGGAAGGAATGCACCTGTCTCTAACTATCCAACACAGCAACTTGCAAAGAGATGTGTCAAATATAATCTCATATATTTACTAAATCCCACTGTAATTTTTTTTCTTGTTGTGCAAATACAAAGACTACATTTCAGCTTCCCTCATTGTAGGTTGAGACCATGTGATTGGATTCTGGCCAGTGGGATGTGGGTAAAGTGTAAACCACTTCCAGGCTGGTGGGCTATTGACCACCTCCCTTCTCTTTCTTTAAGACCATGGAAGGCATGTGTGTAAGATGGTAACAAGAAAAGATGGAGAAACTCGGATCCCTGTGTCACTACTGAGAATTGCCAAGGAGAGGTGCTTGATCTTAACATGAATGAGAAACACATCTTGCTTTTGTTATATTATGGAGATATTAAGCCTTCATTATTATGCAGCCTAGACTAAACTATCCTGATAAATAGCCTGTAAGCTCTCTGAGGGTAGGCACAATTTCTGTCTGTTCCAATGCTGCATCCAAAGCATTTGACCAAATAATTCAAATTATAGTAGGAGCTTAATGAGTATGTGTTGAGTAAACTAATACATTAAATACGTGTTTGTCAGTTTTCATGATCTCTTGGTGTATCACTTGGGAAGGCCCATCTCAAGACTTTACATTCTCAAAAAAAACTTGTTCATAAGAAAGCCTCAGTCTTATGGAAAAATTATTGAAGCATATGTGGTCAACATAGGGCAGGTTGTTTTTTTTTTTATGGAAGACTCTACTTCTGAGGATTCTAGTATGTGGTTTTCCATTTATGGGCTTTATGATGCCCTTTATGATTAGAATCAAGAGAATTCTGGTTTGAGAGGGATCTGGTTAAGGTTGGAATCAGATCTTCAAATAAGTCTACTGATAAAGTTTTGGAGTGATGGAGGGGTGGCCTGGAACTGATAACCAGGAAAGAATTCTTGAAGATGCCTTTGGTCCAAAAAAGGTGATTTTACTAGAGCAGGACCCATGGGCAGGAAGAGCTGCACTGGGGTCCTGATGCGTAACTCATTGTATCCCCTCGGGTTGCGAGGAGGTAAGGGATAGAGTAAGTCTCTAAGGAATTTTGGAAGCAAGGTTTCCAGGACCTTGAGGGGCTAGCTGTTGCTGAGGAAATGCCACTTATTACCCTTTAATAAAACTTTAGTCATGAGACCCTTTAGATGTATATTGGGGCCATAAACTTGGAGTATGATTGTCAGCATGTATCTTGGGGCGGTTAAGATAAAGGAAATTGACTTACAGGATCCTCAAGATTAGGTCAATGTTAAGCCAAGATTCCCTTTTGCCTACAGCAAAGTGTCATCATCAGGGCAGCTGAGCTTCCAGAGGGAGGTCTCTTTACTGGTTTCTAGGACTTGTCTGTCAATGGGCTGTAGGCAGTAAGAGAATTTGATTTTCCATTTGCCTTCGTTTCCCACATCACTGTGGCAAGAACCTGAACCCCTTTCCTTTGTTCTTCAGTAGGTGGGAGTGTCCAAGGAGTATCACACAGATCCTACCTTGTGTGTGTGTGTGTGCGCGTGCGCACCAGCCTGTATTTGCCCCTAGCTTGCCCCAGGCTCCCTCATCACCAGCAGAAATTAAAGTCTCATTTTATTTCAATTTGGATTTACTGACTAAAAACTTTAGAAGGATGACAAGTTGCTAATAAGAAATGTAGCCAAGAGAAAAGGTTAGCAATCATGGCGGGGCAAGGAAATTCACATGTGTTGTGTGCCTCCCCATTGTCAGACATTGTTTCAGGTCCTTCATGACTCCTGATTTTGTTTAATGCCCACAGCGCAGAGTGGGGAAGACATTAGAATCCAAATTTTACAGGAAGATGGGGCTGTTGATGCTCTGTTGCCTATGCAAGCTGGTAAACTGCAGAATTGAATTACACAGCTGGTAAACTGCAGAATTGAATTTGAACTTGGATCTCTCTGGCTTAAAATTCATGTTCTTTCTTTTTCACAAGAGAAAAGCAATTTTATTAACATTAACAAATTTATTGAGGGAGCACTCAGTGATGAGTCATTTGAAGAGATGGTTAGAACTTAAGCTTACATAGCGTCTTAACAAAGGACAATAATTTTGTAGAGGAGTTACAAAAGTGAGACAAAGGAAAGGGACATTGAGTTCCAGAGGCAGCAGGTACACTATGTCACTCCTTCCAATCATGCAAAATAAAGATGGGCCAGCAATCTGCCGTGATGCCAGGACTTGGGCTCAGGCTGAGTCACACAAGACTTGGGGTGTCCCACCACATAATATAAGGTACTCTGGGGCATCTCTGTCCTGTGACAGTTCTGGTCATCTTCCCTCCCTCTGTCTTCCTGTGCTTGTTCACTCCCAGATATTTAGATATGGGCTTGAGTTATGGGTCTGTCTTGCTCTGACCTCTTGGGCCAGATGGCCGATTTAGTATCTGCCTTTGGACCCTCCCCACTCAACCTCCGACATGGGGGTCTGCTAACAGGCAACTCCAGTTTGGATAATTGCCATTCTTGGTTTGACTCTGGACCCTGGGGTGTGGATCTACTTGGCTGGCAATTTTCTGGGGCCAGTTCAAATCCCCACGACAGGATAAGACAACAGCTAATTAATTAATCTACTAATTAAATAAATCATGGGTTGTCCTGCATGTTGGAAGGAAAAAGACAAAAAGCCACAACTGCTAATGTTAGAACTGAGAGTCTAGTGAAATGCCTGAAAACTCATTACACTTAAAGAATTTTCACAGGCATTATCTGATATGATATACAACTCTCTGAGGGAGCCTTTTTATATGAGAAAATTGAAGCACACATTGGTTTTACTGACTTACTCCCTGTAACATAGCAATTAAATGGGAGAACAGATATTTGAACACAGGCCCTCTTGTTGCAAACATCTTGCTTTCTCCAAAACATCACATTGTCTGTGAGAAAGCAGTTGCCTACAATATCTGAAATATTCATCTGTTTCTCGTTGTTTGCAATACTGGGGAGTAGACACATGCATTCACAGTGATAAGGCTAAAAAGGATTAATTTGGCCAAATCCAAGTGTTACCTTGATAAAGAGTCCATGATGTATGAAGTTTCTGGGAGCACCTGATATGTCCAACAGTTATAACCTGTGCAGATTTTTAATGATGGGATGTTTTGTTTCCGTGGATTTTTATTTTCAGAGACCTCAGGGGAAGAGCGTGGGATTTTGAGGGTGCTGCCATGATTATAATCTTTGATACAGGAATGTTAATGTTGCAGATATTTTTGTTTTCACTCAGCAAGATCAGGGGGGAGGTGCTTTTTATTAAGGTTAATATGCAGCCTGGCTTCTGTCTTAGAATTTGTCACCTTTATACTTTTCTCTTTCCTTTTCCTTCCTTTCCCATCTCAACATTTGCTGCACCTCCTCATACATGAAGTTATTTGTTGGTATTGTCAAGTGTTTTTTTTTTTTTAACTAATTCTGCCTATGTTTTGAAGGAGAGGGAGAGTCTTTGTGTTACTGATGGACAGTGTGGGACGTTTGCATTGTCACCAGCAACGTTTCTAGACTGCAAAACAAGCAGAGAATCAAAAATCTCCCTGCCCAACAAACAACCCCAAACAAACCTGATTTACAAAAAATGCCTGGTCTTTGAGCTACTTGTAGCCTAATGTTAATTACAGAAAGATTTGGGGACACTAAGGTGTTCTATTCCAGCTTTAATGTTTTCGATTAGAAAATAATCACTCTTTTCATTGGCTGTAGGCTTTTTGTTTAATGTTTTATTTATATTTGAGAGAGAGAGACAGAGAGCTGGAGTGCTCAAGTGCAAGTGGAGGGGGAGGGAATGGGAGAAGATGGAGAGGCACAGAGCATCCAAGCAGGCTCTGTGCTGAGAACAATGAGCCTGAAGCGGGGCTTGACCTCAGGAACCACAAGATCATGACCTGAGCAGGAGTCAGATGTTCAATCAACTGAGCCACCCAGTGGCCCCATTGGATAAAGGCTTTGTAAAAGTTGCAGTGAGATGGCAAAATGCTTTAGTTCCCATATCCCAGACCTTTCAACCTGCCCCCAAGTTAGAAGAAGAGATGTAGGTCAATGTCTTCAAGTATGAAACATTTTCAGCAAACCCAATTGTTGGGTTCATATCCTCCCCTTGCGTTTCTGTGGAATCATCTTTTATTCATTTAAATCCAACTAGGTGGTTCTCAAACTTTCTGGTGCATCTAGTGGCCGGTGTAGCTTATGAAAAGTGTAGATTGCTAGACGTTTTAATTCAGCAGCGCAGGGTAGGTTCCAGGAAGCAGTGCTGGGTGATTCTAGTGCCCAACATGCTCCACCACATTTAGAGAAATCTCTTTCCTCTTTCCAGGACAGTGGTTCTCAGACTTAAGCACGTATCAGGATCACTAGGGACCTTTGAAACATAAATTGCCAGTCCCGCCCCCAAAGCTCCCAAAGTTTCTAATTCAGTAGGTCTAGGGCTCGGCCCGATAGTTTGCCTTATCTCACGAGTTCCCAGGTGATGATGCTGTTCTCCTGGGGATCCCCCTTTGAGCACTGCTGCTCCTGAGTATTCCAGTGATGGTCCGTCAGCACATGGTCAGACTTAGACAAACACCACCAATTCGGAGGAGTATGAGGACCTCTTGCCTCAGTCTATAGTTTCTTGAAGGATAACTCATTTTGGACATAGACTCCCTTTTCAGTAATCAGTTACTATTGTTCATAACAGAACTTAAAATTGGGACCCAAGTGAACAAAATTGCTAATTTTCTAAGTATAGGTTTTAGAGGGTGTGAACAATGTCCAATGCATAGACTGTGTCTTAGTTGACACAGCCTGTCTAAAACTGATTTTAATACATTGATCGTTTTGTAGATGATATCAAAGTACTGTTAACAGTAGGCACGGTTCATGGCTTTACTTGGCTTTACCCAGGGCTGCCTCAAAGTACTAATTTGAGTTAATGTGAAGAGCTGTTATCAGTTGGGTTGAAAATAAAGCTATTTACATTGGTAGAGTCCATAATAGATATTAGCCAATTATTGCCTACTAGCCATAATATTAACTGATTAATTATCCTTTATCAATCACTTCCTCTCTGCAAGGGTCTTTGCTGGCATTCCCACTACTTCATGTATCAGCTAGCCTCATATTAGCTTGAGTTATTTGGCTAATATTTTCTTACAAATGACCAGGAGAATTATTGTTTCCTAGTCATCGGACACAGAGAATTGTGTCTTACTTGAAATGTTAATGCTCGTGAGGTTTCTGGTGCTGTTTAATGTGACATGCATTTTCTCCCATGGATAGAGGCGAGTGACTTTTAAATAGCAAAATACTTCCTCACAAGATTTAAGTAGAATAATAAAAAATAAAACACCTGCCCACTCTTTCTACTTTTGATTTTCCCAGCATGTTTATTGCACAGTGTATGGGGGTTTAGAAGGTTAATAACAGAAAACACAAGTAGTCTGGACAATTTGTAATTTCAGAGGAGATGGAGGAAGAGAATATTACCAAATAGTACAAAACAGCTTTCTAAGTTAAGATCCAAAAGGCTAAAACAAAGAACACAGGCACTTTATTAGAAAATTGGCCATCATCTATCCATAATGTTGATGAACATGACATGTTGAGCAGGAGCCTTTTCATCCTTTAGTATTTTTTTGCTGTTCTATTTTGTATTTCTAGGAGAAAGGAAGAAGGGAGAAGACACACGTAGTTATGTTAATCTCTGAAAAAGTTTTTCAATGAAATTTTAACCTCTGCCGTGTGCCAAGTGCAATAAATATCTTGCTTTTGTGTTGGGTATACATAATAAAATCCCAACCTTCTTTTTTAATGAGCCCTACATCTAAATTGCACCCTTTGGATGATCACACTATTATACCAGATTAGAAAAAAAAAAAAGGAAAAAAAAAAAACCACCACCACAAAGAATTGGTGGTAATTACACCTGGTCTGGGTTAGAAAAGGGCAATTATCATTTCTGACTGCTTCTCTTCTTCTTATGTGAAGTTCATCTGGATGACCTTTTGCCATTTTTGCCCAATGACATAGAGTACCCTGTTTTTGGACTGAAAGTGCTCTAGCTAATCTTGCTGCTATAGAAAAATTTCAGCAGATCATGGTCTGCAGTTACAATCAGAGACCAGTGAATGTGCCAGCAGAATTCTGTTTACTCTGGAGTGAAGAGAAGCCTTTGTTTGTCCCATGTGATTCAAATCTGGTTCAAGGATTTGACTTTGCCAGGAAGGTCAAAATAATGTATATGCTGTGGAAACTGTGTTTCAGCAATAAAAAAATGATAAATAGCATTAAAAAATAAATTCGGTGTGCTTCAAAACCAGATATGAGAAGTAGTATACGTGGTGGTCGGTCAGAGTAGATTTCAAGAGTTTCTCATCTGTGATTCAGGTGGCCCAAACCCATCGAAGAGGTGGAGCTGGGTACGGAAGTGGGCGGGGTCTGGAGAGTTCCTCTTAGAACAAAGTGTTCATTTCAGTGTTTAGTTGTTGGCTACCTTTCACTGTAGGGAGAGACGGCCCAGTTTTGTCAAAGACGAGTGATATTGGTTCCTATTATATAAAATATGGTCATATATGCATATAGCTCAACACCCTACTTATCTGGGCTATTCTGCCTGCAGTTCTATTTTAGCCCAAATTACCTGCGTCAGGAACAAGGATGCTTTTCTCGGGGGTAATTACCAGTGTAATCGGAGGGCCATCTGCTTGCCTTATGTTCTGTAGATGGCTTAAAGGAGATAGTTTCAGGAGAGTCCTGGAAACAGAACATTGCAAGGGGGGGAAATAAAGGTAACTGAAAAGAAAGTAATAATTAGGAGCCTAAAGAGGAAAAGCATATGGTGCTGAGTACATAACTTAGAAACCAGTGTCCTAGCCCCGTGGCCCGGATAAGATTTCCCCAAGAGGAAGAACTGAGAGAAAGCCCAGCTAGAACAGAGAGTGACCAATTAGCCCAAAGGGACTCCCCCGAGGGGCCGGTGGAGAAGCCCGGCAGATGGTATTTATTCATTTGTGATTTAGTGGTGAAGGAGCCACCGCAGGCTGGGTGCGATGGCGGAAGCATGCTTTCCATATTCCAGACACAACTTTACAAGGAAAGCCTGAGTACCCTGGAGAATTTTCACGCAGTCATCATTCATTTATAAAATATATTTAACCCCCCACCCAGCCCCAAGCAGGATGCCTTCCACTAGGCTCTTAGAGAAGATATGCTGATGTGTAAGTTACAGTTCCTTCCCTTGGGGATTGCATGATGCGTAGGGAAGGAGGGACAGTAATATATGTGCATGTCCAGGTAACCGCCATCCATGGCACATAAATGGCACATTAGGGAGACAAGGTGTTCTGGGGTTTCACAGAGGTGAGAGATAGTAGTTCCGGTTGGGGCCCCGGGGGAGGGTTCACTGAGGATGTGGAATTTGAGCAGGACCTGTGTGTGTGGCTGGAGATGCTTTTCCTAAGCAGCAAAGGGCCCCTAATATAGAGTTAGGAGTCCAGGCAGAAACTTCAGGGACCTTAAGTAGAGTGGTTCATGATTTTAATATTAATCTGATGAGACAATAATTATATAAATATTTCTCACGCTTTAAATACATCAGAAATGTGATTCTGCATTCTTGGACGATTAAGCTGCGTTTGGAAAGATGTGCACAATCAACCTTCAGTGTTTCTAGCTTTAGCATATGTTAATCCTGCAGCTGTGACCCCAGAAATAGAATTTTAGCAGGAATCATTTTTTTATATCTTTAATTTTTTAGCTTTTGGCAAACAAAAGGGGAATGGCTTCAACTGCAAACGCCATTGGTGTTGTCACATTGTCCTCCATTTAAAGCCAGGTGAGGGTTTTGTTTGGAGGAATTAGAGTTTTCTGTTGTCACTGCAACCCCCCCTACTCTCCATGAGTTGGTCAGTCCCTGTCTCTCAGTGTCAGTGGTTGAATCTATATAATGGGAACACTTGTATCTATCATGTTTCTGTGGTCATGTAATAGATAACATCTTTCCGTAATTTTTGGAACTGGCAAGAAAATAATACTGGGATACAAGACATTTTTTTTTTCACAAAGGCAAGTTATATAGCTACTTTTTTTTAAAAGGACAATGAATACATAGAAATCACCACCCTAAGTACAGTAAACCTGCCTTACTTTACAGGATATTCCTTTTAGCCTATTTTCTTTCCTCCCTCAATTTTCACAAGTTCATACAAGTCTTAGCTCTTCCACCTCTGCACACGAGCCTCCTGTCCCTTGTCAGCCTTCAGGTCTGCTGCAGTAGAAACCTGGACTCTCAGCAGAGGCGATTGGATCATCTGCGGTGTGAATTATGTTTAATTAGAACCTGTCACTTGGAAGTAAGTGAAAGAGCATTTTAACCTCTGTTCATTCCACCTTGGCTCTTCTGAGCTTCCCAGGGCTCCACTCTGAAGGGCATGCCTGCTGCTCTTGGCCAGAATGGGCCATCGGTGGTCCTTTAATGTCTGTGAGCTGTCAAAGAGCACACTCACATTGCAGAATCAATGCCACAAAATAGTCTTTAATCCATGTCTGTTCTCGTATTACAAAAACACGGAAGGTGTGTGTCAGAGACCAGGCATGTGAGGTTTCCTGCCTTCCCTCCCTCAGAGGGCTCCTTCTTCTCCTGGACATCTGGCTGTCCCGAAGAATGGGCTGGCACACAGCCTTGTCATCCTCACTGTGGTGGTGACTGAGGACAATTGTCATGACATATCCCAGCTTTTCAGAACTCTCAACTCCAATCATGCATTTCCAGCTAATGGTAGCAATCTTCGTTTGGTCATCCCTCTGACACTTCAGATTATGTCTGGGCCCGGCCATCCAGGACTTAAGTTGGGACAGGTCCATTAAGTTGGTGATTCTGTCAGGAAAATCCTGGTGAGAGGTTGCTGGGGTTGAGCTGAGAGGGTTCGTCACTCACGAGTAGTCTGAGCTCAGAGGATGGCCAGTTTGGAGGGTATGGATAGATGGCTAAGCCAACTAAGTCAACTGACAGCTGGAAAGACTAGTTTTCTGGGAAGTCAGAAAGAAGCAGATTATGTGGAAACCATGTCGAGGTGTTGATAGGGCAAAAGTCACTCTAGAATTAATGTGAATTATATTTATCCAACAGGTATCTTCTGTAGATGACTTGGCACACCTTTCTGGGTTGGGAGAAGGTAACTAAAATGTGCAGGAATGCTACACAAATGTGTGCTTATGGAAATGAACTTACTATCTTCATATTCATTTTATCATGTTGCCTGTGAATGATGCCATGCTTCTCCCTGCTTCTCTCTCAGATCCATTAAATTGTTAAGTCCTCTTAGCTCTGTCTCTGAGGTCTCTGTCACACCCTTTGGCTTCTTCTTTCCTCTCTTGTGCGGTCCATTGCCATAGCCCCCTAACCAGTCTTGTCTGCGGCTGTGCTCCACTCTGCTTTTTACACACAGCTGGCAATCTTCCCAAACCAACCTTTGATTATTTACTCACATGCTCCAAACCCTTCAGAGATTTTCCATTCCCTTTAGAATAAAGAGCAATTTCTCAGATGGCGTGCTAGGCTGTCTTTGATCTAGTTTCAGTATGTTCTAACAAACGTGTTTCTCATCAATCCCCTTCTTCATGAGCCATCGCTGCAGGCAAATGAAGGGGGTTAGTCTCTTTACGGCCATACCTCCCATTTTCCTACCTTTGTTGGTTTGCTTCCCTCTGTCGTGGCATTCTCCTTTCAGTCTGCCTCTACCACTTTCAAGTGATTGGATCCTACCCATTCTGCCCTCGTTCCAGTGCCATGTTCTCTGTGAAATCATCCACCATTGAAATAGTAAGATTGAATCAATCTTTACCTCCCCTGAACTCCATGGAATTTTGTTTATACTTATCTTAGTTTATGTTTTTGTTGTGGCTATGTTTTATAATCCCATGTAAGACCGAAAGATCATTGAAGTTAAGACTACAGTCTATTCAGTTTTGTAGTCACTATGGTCATAACACAGTAATTTGATGATAGATGATGTACAAGAATATTATTTGAGTGAATTAATAAATGATTAACACACAGTGTCCATTTCTACAAATATGGGTGCTAGAAACTTTGCTATTCATATTGCTATGACAGAGGTTTTCTGTGATTATAGCTTGGACTCAGTGGGTCCCAGAATTATGGAGGGTGCAAAGAAACAAAGCTACAGGGTGCTTGAGTTAGATTTACAAGGGGTTCAAAGGGAAACTAACTTTGTACTTCTAAATAGTTTGATTGGAGAGGAAGTTATTTGCTAAAATGTCTTCTGAAAAGGTAAATGATAGCTTGGTGATTCATAAAGAAGATTAATGGAAGTCATAGAGTATATTATTTTGGAAACATTATTTCAGAGGACTGGGTCAGTAGGCATACATTCTGCCTATAAATCCAAAAGACAGCACATTTGGTCATTACTATTTCCTTTTTTTTTTTTTTTTGTTTACCCACTTATCCAGTTCACCAGGAAAGTGATCTCTGATTGTTAAGTGAAGATACTGAAATTTTCTTGGAAAGAAGAAAAATCATTCGTTTAGTAGACATTGTAATTCCCTGAAATTTCCCTGCATACAAGTCTGTCTCCTTTTTTTTTTTTTTTTTTTTTTACTGACACCATCAGAAGGTAGGTTGTCTAGTGATTCTGGAGAGAAGCAAGCAACATGATATGGGTCCTTCAATATCCTTTCTCTGATTGGGAGTTTAGGAGACCAGTCTTATTATATAGATGCAAAAGAATAGGATGTCACAGATGATGCCCAAATAGAATGTTTTGAGAAGCAGTGTTACTTCAAGTAGCACAAGTGTAATAGAAATGTGTGGAAGTTCAAGAGCATTATTGAATAACTGGATAGAAATAATCTAACTTAGAAAATGGACTAAGTTATGAACAGTTAAACAAGGCTAGTTGACGTAAAGAAAGTCGCTCTTGGTGCTTTCTTTCATGGAATCGTTCCAAGTTGGATAGACCAGCTGAATATATTACTGGCTTTCCACTGATGAGTCAAAGTGACTGAATTTGTAAGACACACAGGGAGGGAGAGCTCAGTGGCTGAGCTGGTTAAGCATTCAACTCTTGATTTCAGCTCAGGTCATGATCCCAGGGTTGTAAGAGCCAGCCTCGAGTTGGCACACTCCACACCCAGTGTGGAGCCTGTTTGGGAGTTCCCCTCTTTCTCTCTCTTTCTCTCTCTACCCCTCCCCTGCATGCACATGCTCTTTCTTTCTCTCAATAAACAAACAAATAAATAAATAAATAAATAAATAGACACATAGGGAAATCTTGGAGAGGAGACACTTCTATCCCAGAGGTGGGTGGTCCATGCTGAGTTGGGGATGAGAAACAGCATGGTCACACTTAATTAAAGGCAGTAGTAGTCTAGTAGGAAAGAGCTGGAGGAGGGAGGAAGGAGCTGTCTATACTGGGTTTCGTCCTCCTGAATTCTCTAAGGGATGGATTAGTCACATGAGGGATGGAGTGATTCCCCCACTTGTAAGCCATCTACTAGCATTTGATCAAAGCCTTCAGTGGAATGACTACTTAAGCCTCTGGCGTCCTTCAGTGTATGTGGTCAATTAGGACAAGACAGGAGAGGTGGTATTTGGAGAGGGAGCTAATGGAGAAAAAGAGGACCCAGTCACTTGGGGAGAATGGAATTTTCCTCTCTAGGCAAACTTTATCCTCTGGTTGAAAAGTCTGTTTACAATGCCAGCTGGAGCAATAGCTAACTTAGCATGGGTGATATCATGAACAGAGTCAAGTGCACCCCACATGTAACTGCTTTCTGCCTTGGGGGTGACTTGGGTCATGAGGCCTCATTCACAGGTGTGGACAGGCTCAGAAGATGTTTCTGTTGTATGAATTGGGGCCTGGCATAAAGGCTTAATGAAGGACAGTCCTATCACGTCACTTCTGTTGAATTAATTGGGTTGTCCTTACATCCATGTCTGTGCATGTGTGTGTGAGTGTGAGTTTAAGTGCATGTGTGTGTGTGTGATGGTGTGTATATTGTGAGTGCAGATGTATATGAGTGTGTGGACTTGGGGGTTTCAGTGCTTGTTTTTGTGTCTACAGGAGTGGAAATCTTAAAGAGAGTCATTCATTTTATAATTGTCCTTTATTGGAGGGCCGGAAGGGTATATAGATGATATCACATTTGTAAAATTTTCTAGTTATGCGCTAATGAATTATTTCTGTTGGTGCAGATTATTTTTTCCTATAATCTGAGCTCCTGCATCAATTACTACACCATCCTTATAAATGGCATGAGCGATAGTAATAATGATATTAATAGTGTTTCCCCTGTGGATGATTTTCAAGCGATATTGTGTTAAGTAAAAATTGGAGCTATTTCTCTTAAGCAAAGTTTGGTTTAAGCTGTAAATATTGCAAGCTATTTAGAAAGTTAAAAATAAATTATTTCAAAGGCAAAACATTGTTGAGTTTTAGAAGTATAATATTGGAGTTTGGCTAGCTCACCTCTGTGAACACTGTGACATTACACATCATTTCCATATATCTTCATTTTATGATCTTCATTTTGAATGATTTGATGGTTCAGAGGTGTGGTAATAGATATGAATTTTATTTTGACATGTGGAAGAAGGCATTTAGATGCGGGTGTGTGTGTGCACTGTGAAATGATTAGAAATTATTATGGGGTAGAAAATTTGTGATTGAGTTTGAATGATTGAATCTATTTTAAAATGTGCAGAGCTGTTAGCTTTCAAAATAATTTGTGCAGTCAAAAGAAATCAAAATTCATTTCAGTTATTCATATTTTATTTTTGAAGTAAGCCATCGTTATTTCATTATTTTTTTTAAAGGAGCAGCTTAACCACAACACTGATTTTCCCCAACGAGGAAGGAATCTTCTAGAAATCACGGTGACATAGTGCTAAGCTAAAATGATGGGGCAGTAGATGAAGACTCCAGTTATCTTTTCATTAATTACCTGCTTCTTCTAATTTTAGTTAGTATTTGCAAATAGCTTGTGTTAACAAATGGCTAAGAGCTTTGGAGTCATGAAGAAAAAAGAGGGTAGAGAGGGTAAAGCCAGTAAGGGGCTGACTGATAGTAAAGGTCGAGGGACTGGGAAAGAGCCATGGCATTTGAGATAAAAAATACAAAATTGAAAAGGTCATTTTAATTTATTTCCTTCCTATTGCAACTGAGTTTTCCTTTCATTTATTCCATTCCTATTTACTTATGTGTTCTGTCATAGAGCAATCATAGGGTAGATCCACCAGCGTCCTCTATAAAACCGTACATGCAGGGCTGGATAGCGTTTGGGGGAAGGAAGAAACCCTTCATTTATTTAGATCTATTTATTTAGGACATGGCCATTTGTTTCCTTGTTTTCTCACAGTATTCTGGTTTTTCAGTGACCAACATTCAGTTGCAGGGCCAGAGAAACCAGGAGTTTTGACTGTTGTTTCTAGCAGTGTGGAAAATAACATGAATTAGCAGAGACATAGGGAGAGAAAATGTCTGTAGCTTTGAGGAAGTGACACATTAATCCATTTATTTATTCATACTTTCATCGACTAACTTAGGAACAAGTGAAGCAATAACATTGAAGTCTGGCTCACCCAAGACGTCTCACTCCCTAGGTGTTTTCTGTAGAAGATGTCCCAAAGCTGTATAGAGTGACACCAAGAAATGCCTCCTTTCCTACTGGTCACTGGGCATGAATGCATAGCTGATTGTCTCTAGCCATCTTTCTACCTTCCCAGGATGTCCCAGTAGTGTCCTCCTGAAGAATTTTTTTTTTCAAGATGTCTTCAGGCCATAAAATAGACCCTTTTGTGGTCATGAAGATTTTTGATGGCCATCTTGGTAATTTGAAATAGACTTTTTCCATTTTTTCCCTAAAGCTCAGAATGTCTGCCAATAAAGACAGGTTTGTTCTTTATGATTATTGCACATCAATGGATATTCTTTTGAAATTTTTTGCCTTAGATATGTTTATACATATTATTTATTTCCTACCCATAGTATTCACCAATTAGATGGATTTGCAGTAGATTACAAGAGAAATATACAGTACCATCATTAGAATAAAGATATTTAATAGTATAACAAAAGCAGCAATAATAGTTCTACTTATTTAGCTTTTTAAAAAATTGTGTGGGTACTTTCCATTAATATTTCCAACAATACTTAGTAGTATACACTATTTATATTTTTGTTTTACTCATAAAGATACCCAGATTTAGATGGGCTACTTACATTGCTCAAAGTCTGTAATGAAGACAGGTAAAAAAAAATGGTGTTTGTTGAGTAACTACTATGTGTCAGGCACTCGACAATGCTGCACTCAAGGAATAGTGTCTTTGCACCAAATGTAAAGGTACTAGAAAAATTAACTACCATTAAGGACAAAGTTTTGGCACTAAATTATCTGGAAAGCAAGACAAAAGCAAAGGAAAACATGATGTTGTATCACTGTCATTATTTTATTGAAAAAGGCAGGCTTTTTGCAAGGACGTAGTATTTCATTATTTCTCCAAGCCTGCCTTGTTTAAAAGTTGTGTGTATAATAAGTATTAAATGAGTTTCACAGGCTTCTCCAAATGCTCATTAAACTAAAGTGTTAATTGAATAATTGTCCCAGAGTTGGTCTTCTTGGAGATCCAGAACTTGGATGGCCAAGATTACTTTTCTCCAGAATGGTTAACACAGCCCTTGGAAAGCCGGCCATTTCATCTGAACCACATAAACTGGAGGGCTGAGAATTTGAGGTTAAAGCTTTTGGAGTTCTCCCAGAGCCCACCTTTCTGTGGTGTTGTTGGTAAGGACTCTACATATAAGTGAACTTCTTCAGGTGATTTCTTGTGTCGGGTGTCCCAAAGCAATGGGGAGACTCACTGTTCCAGGTCTTTATTTTACCTTTTGCGTCTGTGTGTAGATAGCAGGGAAGTCTGTGGCTTTCAGTATATGCTTATGAAGGTTACTGAAGAATTTCTTCTTTCCTGTAATGGAGGTTCCCTCTTTCTCCCTATGAAATTGGCTTAAATTCTTCTTAGGAAATCATTTGGGATGTGGGAACATTCTTGAGTCCATGTTTTGTGGATACCTTGCTAATTCTGTATCCTAGATTTTCGAAAATAGGCCTGGAAGCTTCTGAGGGAAGGCATGGTGAACTACAGAATTTCTCTCCATTTACAGACAACTGAATCGGTAGAGCTATATGGAGATATTGTAAAAATTAACTCCAGATGGACCAGCAAATTTATGTCGGCCATAGTCAGGGGGATGTGAAGACTCTGATTTAATGACATCATACATCCCAGCTTCCTTTTTCTTAAAATCAAACAGTGAACGCTGATGGGACACCCAGGCAGACAGATCAGGAGGAAGGAGAGCTGGCAGACTCCTGTGACCTTGCATTTTTACTGATTTCTCCTCAGAAGTTGTCCGACCCTCAACTCCCGATAGGGTGGAGTGAGACCGTAAGATACATTTTTGAGAAAATGCTGATCTTTTGACGCTTTTGAAATCAGTTTACAACTGAATTTCGCTTCTTCTGCAGCCGGATGTAAGAAAGGGTAATCAATGGGCTGAGTTTATTCATACTTGTGCTCAACTTGAGACATTTACTTTCCAAGCGTCCCCAGTTTCCAACACTTAACCACTGTGGTGGAGAGGGGAAGGTTTAATAACTTGAGTTTGGTAATATGTATCCTTGTTTTCTGGGAAATTTGTTGGAAGATGCTCATTTTGCACAGGTCACAGAAAAGTCAGCCCAGAGATTTGTCACTTGCTATTTATAGAGCAGGTAATTTTTCTGGGGATGCATCTCTGGCGCCCATAACTGAAGTGGACGTCTTAGCCCTAAAAGGTTCAAGACCCTTCTCAGGCATTCTATGAGACTAAACCTTTGAATTTCTGCCCTCTCCCCGCCCCCTCTGGGATGCCTTTTACCAGGAAGGGATAGTTGCTGTTCTGGAGCAGATGTTTGCAATTTGGGTTTCAAAGACTATTATCAAAGATAATAATCCTCCTCTGTCTCACCTGGTTAGCTCTGTCTTTGCATGAAAAGAATTGCAACTGAAGAAGAACAGTGAGCATAAGAGGAATCCATGCAATGCTCACCCCAACGAGGCAGGAACCCTCCATACACTGAAACCAAAAGCCAAGAGGCTGCTAATAAAGGTCTGAGGGCAGCTGTGTCGTCTGGTGCCTTCGGGGCACAGGGGCACAGCACTTGCCTTGGTTTCACGCTAAGAACTGGCCTTTGAAGACATTCAGGGTCAAAGGACAGCTGTCAGAAAGGAAGGGTCCCTTCTCTTCATGGGGCGCACTCTCCTGTCCCTGCGAGCCGTCCCGCACTGGATGTGAGCTTAAGGGACATTCTTCCTCCCCGTGGAAGTGACCTGTCATTTGAAAGATTAAGGTCACTGAGTAAAAAGCTCTGTGTTGCTTATGACTGAGAAGTCTTTGCAAAGGTCCCTGACACCCAGGAGGGAACCAGTGCTTTCTGAGAGACCGAGAGAGGCATAAAAAGTCAGAGAAGGGCGACCCAGCAGCTCCCTCAGAAGAAATGACCTCTTTGGTGTTTGTCGGCCACTCACACTTATTATCAACCTCACAATCACTGGAATTTGATGAAAAAAGAGTGCTGGTCTAAGGAGAACATAAATCACTGTGCAGATTTCAATTTGTGATTAGCTGTATTTGTATAAAAATGTTCAGAGGTCTTGAACCATAAAGACTAAAAAGCATACCCAAGAAATAGCGATGGTCGTCATCCTAATGAGAGAAGACGTTAATAATTTACTGCTGGAGGAAAAATGATCAAAAAGGGATCCAGAGACCCCAGGTGCTCCGTGGTGAAAAATATTTCTGAAGAAAAATGGCAAGTGTGCCTTCAAAAATAAAGATATTATTGAAATACTCCTTCTAACAGAATTATTTTTTTGATGCCCAAGAAGTCATGAATAATATTTAAAAACAGAAAGCATACTTCCTTTATAATCTTTTCCAAATCCTGTTGAATGTTAAGCTCCCCTTAAGCTCTGTTTACAAAGAATTCCACCAATGTTCAACTTGATATGGTGGATTTACTTTTACTATGCAATTGGAAAATTGACTTTTGTGCTGCTGAGGTTTGTTTTTTTTTTAAGCAAATTGAATTTCTGAAGTTCATTATTTTTTTTCAGTAAAATGCTTAGTAATGTTATTAAAGCTTTTCTACACCTTTCTACTACCTTTCATTTTCCCTTGAAATAGATAGGGGTTTGTGAGCTGATGTATAGGAAAAATCAATCAGAAAATACTTCCAAATAAGAATTCTTAGGCTGCCAGGCTCACATTTTCCAGTAGGGGGCAAGAAAGTACTGCATATAAAGTCCAGAGAGCCTTCCTTCTCCAACCCTGTACCTTTGCAAACCAATTAAGTTCCTGACTTGTGAAATGCTGAGCATGATAGGGAAAGCATATTTAAATCCATTAAATATAATCTTTTCCTTATATCAGAGGGCTATTAAGATGATCTCTAGCTGCTTGGTGAATCTCTCCGGGAGAGAAAGAAATGAATTTGGGGATTCAGGAAAGGCCAAGAGAATGTGATGCAGCGCATTGGCCAAGGTGTCCCATCAGTTCTCAAGCAAACATGTTGCCAGAGCTCAGTGGTAATGCCCAGCCCCCTCTCCACATTGCTGGGGAAAAAAAATCAACCCGACCTGTTACAATGCTGGGTTTCTTGTAAGGCACTTTCCTGTACCGACATGCACGTGCATAGTCATTGAAGTGTCCCTCTCTAAGTAGCTGCTTTTAGTCTAGATTAGAGACAGACATCATTCTATTTATGTTATGGATAATGAGTTCACACACATATTGGCCAATGCAACTGAGAGAATCAATTACTCATAATTGATCCAAGCTGTAAACTTTCCAGTTACGGTTCAGGCATTCTATGATCATTTATATAGTTCTTCCAGAGCAAATTTCTAAATCAAACTTTCTTTCTAGATTCTTTTTTTTTTTTTAAAAGACCACTAATTCAAATGCATTTTTTATGTTTGCTAACCTCACTAAATTCTTAATTTTGACAGAGTGCTTTTCCCCTTTCTCTAATTTTTATAGAAGTAGCGTATAAAATCAAATCAAAGTACCTCATGATGCATTTGGTATACACACACACACACACACACACACACACACACATGTATAGTCAAAAATATTATTTTGGGAAAGACTCAATTGTATTGTTTAAAGTATGGTATTGGCAATCATTTTGGTGTATTAGAATACATCTAAAAGGAAACACAATGCCATTTGTCATAAACTTCGACTCTTCCTTGGTTTGTATAATATTTATTGGCTATATAAGTCAATAGCTTCCACACAACCCGGTTATGTTCACTTGGTTTCTTGAAAAACAGATGGTTATTTGAACATAAACTAAAGTACTTAAGGGAAAGTATTTGAGGTTCGGTGATGTAAAGACTATGGTAAAGTTGTCTGAATCAGGTAAGTGGCTTCCCAAAGGACAGTGTCATATTTTATAATCTGTTCCTTGGGAATAAATTTGCTTTGTCTACATGCCATTGTATTTCATATGATTTACAGAGTCACTAAAAGAGAATACTAAACTCAACTTCCTTTTAAAAGTAAATTCTAATTATAGGTATGCTGGTTTCATTTGTAATGGAAGCTTAGAAGATCCAATTTAGGAATAAATGCTTGGCATATTGGACTCATGGTCAAGATCTTTGACCTTATAAGCAGCTTCTATATGATGAGTAACCAAGACCTTCAAATGAAGCAAAGAGTTGGTTTATGTACATTGGCAGGGTTCATTTGGATTTATCTGAAAATTAATTTCTCTACTTTTTTTGTATTTGTTTTTATCTTATTTCTAAGCATAGTTTTGCTTATTTTTCCTTTTGCAGACAAAATTTTATTTTATTTTATTTTATTTTATTTTATTTTATTTTATTTTATTTTATTTTATTTATTTTTGAGAGACAGGGCATGAACAGGGGAAGTGCAGAGAGAGAAAGAGACACAGAATCCGAAGCAGGCTCCAGGCTCCCAGCTAGCAGTCAACACAGAGCCTGATGCGGGGCTCAAACCTATGAACTGTGAGATCATGACCTGAGCCGAAGTCGGATGCTCAACCGACTGAGCCACCCAGGTGCCCCTTTAGACAAAATTTTAATCTGTTCTTAGTAAGTCGTCTCTACCAGGGTCACATTAAAAGGCTTCTGATAAGCCCTCAGTAGATTTCTCTTCCTTCCTAACTTGTATTTATGGTACTTTTCAATGTGGGTGTAGGGAAGAGACATGGAATAGTTCCTCTTTTAGTAAAAATATTGTCTACATAAAGAGGGGACCTGGGGTAGTTTTCTCACAGAGGTCTTCAGTAGATGGGGGAGTGTTTTTTACTCATCTCTTGTCTTCAAGTTTGAATTAGCCTTACTAGAAAATGTTTCAAAGCATTACCTTGGTTGCATTTTTAATTATTATCCTTCATCTTTATTGAGGACATTCTATGTCTATATCAAACAGCACTGTAAAAACATTCCCAAGTAGATGATTCATGTTTTGAATATTCCAAAGTGGGGGAACTACCCTGAAAAATGATTGTATTATCCTCTTAATTTGAAAATCTCCCACATGTATAAATTCACACAATACACTGAAATTAGATAATACACAAAAATAGAAATAATTTATGTCAATTTTTACATCCACAGTATTCGAAAAGGGTAACCTGCCAAATTTAAGAAAATGTTTTACATTCACATTGTTTAGAATTTTTCTTGAAGCAACTGGGTCAAAGGATCTTAGGAACTCCAGAAAATTAAGTGGCTACAAACTGAATTTTTAGCCAACTGAACTTGACATGCTTTATGGTGTAAAGGAGTGCTTTTTCATGTAAGTTCATTCTGGTCTTTGCGCTTCTGCAAAGTGGCAGATACACAGTGTGGTGGCTTCTCCAGGGCAGAAATTTGTCTTCACACGTGCATGGAAAGCCCGAAAGACATAACCTCCTTTGGGGCATTGGACAGTGGCGTTGAAGGTCTACTGTCTCTGGAAAATGAGTCTCAGGCATTTGTGGATATCCTTAGGAGGACTGAAATAGAGATTAAATGCCATTACCTACAGAAGCTGCAGAAACTCCTTCTTCCGTTCGGACTACCTCCCTTTCAACTTTTGTTTCCCAAGAGGATAGATGAGAGACATAGAATCTCTAACAACAAGTTTCTTTTGTGGACTATGTAAATTTCAGAGACCAGAAGGCATCCAGGAATTTTAGCACGGAAGCGACTGGCTTCTACTGGTGTCTGTATCCATAGTCAGTTGTCTACATTCTCCAGATATGCCGTTCTAATCTTATATTGTCTGCCATGGTTCTCTGTGGACATTTGTTCTACAAAGGGTAATTCACTATTTATGATATGCAGAATTCATTAATGTGTGTCACTCTTGTAAATTTTTTAATCATCAACAACTTGTATAACAGGCAAAAATGTGCAACTGTCACACATATCATTTTGCAGTAGTTTACCAACTACGAGATTTCTTATAGTGTAGATGTTAACAGTTTAGACATCAAAAAATAAGCCTTTAATTGGTTCTGTGCCCTGCCTTTCTGGGCACTTTCCTGAGTACAAATGGAAGCCCGTTTTTTCAATGGTTTCTGTTAATTTTCTATTTAGCTAATCTATGTGCTCATTTGAGTTTGACCATATGTTTAGAAGAACAAGTCATCTGAAGTGGGTTCTGTGTGATATTGCCTGTTCGCATCTTCGAACAGGGGCTTTTCGGTTCAGACCGAGGACTATTCTGTGCTTTGTTATGGCCAACATTTAGAGTGAAGTTATTTTGGTGTTTTGAATGTTTAACAATCGAAAATGAAAAATTTCTCATTTTCTTGTGAAACCAAGATTTTGCATTTTTTCCAATAATATCCCTTTAACCAAAGATATATTTTACTCATTCTTTGGAAATGGTCTATAAAAAAAGTTCCCCAGGATGAAAGATATTTAAAGGACACTTGAAAACATAGTTGATACATGCTTTTGGAATAAAAAATAAGCAAATAAAAATGGATTCCTTGGCTTCAAAACAAACTCTAAATCCCTAAAAGCAAAATGAAGAGCTATCTCGTAGCTTGGGTTCATCTGGAGATGAGTCTAGAGACAGAAGTACTCATAGTCTATGGGGCCGATTATTTTCTTAATAACTTACTAGAAAGAGGAAGACCGTCTAAAACCTAACACAAAGCAAGTTTCTGAGGAACGGCACCCAAGAGACAGAATTAGGTCCAGTGACCATCATACCACTTAGACTTGGAGTTAAGAAGAAGAGTCATTTTAACTCCATAAAAAGAATATTTATCTCTCCAACGAGCACCCTTAGAGGATACAGAGTTTCTTGTCTCGGGAAGAACAGATGAGCGCCTGGGAAGTGTGTGTTAAAAGGGATGCGAACATGAGCTCTGAGCTGTATTTCAGCCCCAGGCTCCTTTCACCATTGGAGTTGAAGTCTGCGTAGCTCTGCATATGGGAGTAGGCAGGATCTTCTGTGAAGCTCAGGTATTTCCTGTGTCTTACTCAGAAGGGGTTAGAAACCACGCAGACAGCCTATTAAATGATATTAACAAGCAAGACTACATGATCTATAACCAGTCCTTTTTTCCTTCTCATTTTCCCTGGCCTCAACTCTTCGTTTTCTCTGTTCGAATTCCTCTCCTGTGATACTAAGAAGCCAGTATAATTTCTCACCAGGGACGGAGTGGGTCAATCACTTTTCCAGTGGTTTCTCTGATTCATTAATGTCTGTGCTATAGGGGGAAAGTAATTAAAGAAGGAAAAAAAAATCCCCATAAAAATCTACCTCCTCCCTAAACTGAGGAGCCCTGTGACACAGAGAGCCAATTCCACAAAGTGACTTAGATTTCCAGTGCTTCCAATCTGGCGGGCCTTCAGCACTAAATTTCTAAAAATTTAAAAAGGGGAAAAATTCCCAACCTGCCAAGTATCACTATGCTGTCAATAAAATCAAATGAACTGCTTTTTCTGAATATTGACCCCCAAGGAGAAGAGCATGCTGATTACCTTAAACATCACAAATTCTTTTAAAATACTTTATTCCAGGTAGTTTTTACTTTTTAAATATTTTATTAAGAATGATCAAGTATTTTCTATTAAAAAGTTGACCTTTGGCTAAATTAATCACTAGTATTTTAAATAATATAGATTATGGCAACTTTGGAGTAGGTGTTTCTTTATTTTTTTTCCCTAGCATGCCTAGAGGCCTAGTAAAAGTGAATCAGAATATTATATATATTAGTACTGTTTTATTGGAATACAATTTTTCCTACTTTTGGATTTTGGTATAATATTTATGTATTTTTCCAAGAAGCATTTACATAAAACTTAATCTGGAATGTTGACAAGGAAAATAAAACAAGAAAAATAAAAAGTCAACTTCCATATGAAAAGGAACCAATGTGTGATTATCAGTGAAAAATTGTGAGTACTATAAAAAAGGCAAAAGGGATCAAAAATACAAGCTATCATCCAAAGCATACAGAAGAGAAGGTGTTTCTAATGGGCATTTAATGAGGAATAAGTTGCTGAAACTCCAGTTATTACAGTGTTGGCTGGAAGGAAATGAAAATGTGGCACTAAAAGTAAAATATCTTTTGATTAACTACAACTTCAAAATCATATTAAAAACTGAAATTGGTCATAAACAGAATGGGTCAAATAACGAAGTTCAGATGGTCCGGTGACTGCACACGCATGGCTAGTGGCTATTAAGGTGTTAAGAAGATGTGCGGGATCCGTAGCGCTCTCGCAAGGACAGTTATGTTTGTTTCCTTCTCTAAATAATCAAGACAAATCCTAAACACACAAGCTGTGAAGTATGCAGGTTACTTTGTAGATGACCAGATCAGAGGCGAAAGCATTTTTATAATGGTTCTTAAAGCAAATCACGTGACTTTCAAGGTACAATACTTTCTGGAATTATAATTTGATGTATGAAATAGATGCTTACAAGTATTTACATTACATTAGAGTCATTGAAACAGGGATGCATTTGAAAGTACATACATTTGTCCCTCTACTTATTGTGCTTTATTTATTTTTTTTATAGTTTATTTTCAAATTGGTTTCCATAATACACCCAGTGCTTCTCCCCACAAGTGCTCCCCTCCATGACCATCACCCCCACCCTCCTTCCCCCTTCCCCTTCAGTCCATGGTTCGTTTTCAGTATTCAGTAGTCTTTCATGATCTGTGTCCCTCACTCTCCCCAGCTCTCTTTCCCCCTTCCTCTTTCCATGGTCCCCTGCCAGGTCTCTCCTGTTAGACCTGAGTGCAAACATATCTATCCTTCTCTGCCTGACTTATTTCGCTTAGCATGACACCCTTGAGGTCCATCCACGTTGCTACAAATGTCCAGATTTCATTCTTTCTCATTGCCATGTAGTACTCCATTGTGTATATATAAATCACATCTTGATCCACTCATCAGGTGATGGATATTTAGGCTCTTTCCATGTTTTGGCTATTGTAGAAAGTGCCGCTATGAACATTGGGGTACATGGGCTCCTATGCATCAGCACTTCTGTATCCTTTGGTAAATCCCTAGCAGGGCTATTATGCTTTAAATAGTAATCTCTTTTGATCCACTTTTGGGACAGGCTAAGAAGATGGCAAGAGTATCAATAACAGGGGAACTAAGTATCCAGAGTGTTTGCTGATCAATAATTCCTTCATTAATCACATCCAACTTGTTCATTGATTCATTCAGTTATTCATCCATAGGCTGGCCTCAGACCATCACAGATGAGTCGCGTGGAGGCTGTGGTTCAGCACCGTTCAGAAGAGGAAGAAAGCTCTTCTTATCCTGAACTTGTATTCATTTCAGAGATGGCTTTCTGTTTTTTGTGGGTCCCCCCCAAATAGAGTGAAGATTTAGGGATTCTTAGCCAATAAAGGACTCCTGGGAACATAAACAATTTCACACAGAGGCTTCATGCTTTTAGATGGAGGCATTGGGAAGTGTTAGAATATGAGGGAAAGATGTTTTCAAGTATAAGTTTGGGGAAATAATACAGAGCAAATATGAATAATTCTTTATAATGAGAGAAGCATGGTGTAGCTGGAGGCACCTAGGTGTCTGAATAAAAGATTAGGGTTAGGGTTCACATTTAACCATTTAAGTGCTATATTATCCTTTGTTTCTTCTTCTAGAAATGCAGCAGTAATACAGGCCAAGCATGATAACTGTGAATGTCAGGAATTAGGTATATAATGCATACCACATTCTTTCCTTTTCCTTTCATATGTGTGTGTATGTGTGTGTGTGTGTGTGTGTGTGTGTGTGTGTGTGTATGTATACACCAAATATTTCTACTATTTCTGTCCTCTAGCATGGCCAATAGAGTTAAGGGTACTTTGTTGCCAGGTAGCATCAGTAGTGAGCCTTAATAGTATTGCATAGATGCTGACTTTTAAGACAACTATGCTGGACAGAGATAGAAGGTCATGTTCTGGTTCGTATCATGACAGTATTTGTTGAAGCTTGCAAGTGCTTTGTACTAAGCCAAGTACTCTCTCTGCTTGAGCTTATTTAATTTTCTCACCCCCCTTAGGAAGAGGTATATTATCTTATATATCTTATATATACCTGGAGAGACCAGGCTCTAGAGATGTGGAATGATCTGCCTCATGTCAGTAAATGGTGGAGCGTGGACCAGAACACACACCGGAGGACCCCAGGACCCCACTCCTACCTGGACATGGACGTGTGGATTGTACTTTTCCATCCTACATGCTGGACTCCATCACACACAGTGAAATGAGGTAAGGAGTCATCTGTTTTACCTGAACAATAGTGTTCCTAAATGTGGTGACATCTTACCACGGCTGGAGGTTTACCCATAGTGTTGTTAATGGAACCACACTACCGCTAGGTCTAATTTATTTCCTTTGGAAAGCTTCAGGAATGTTAATTAAAAAAATGAGTAAAGTGTTTTATCTCTCCCCACACATATCAGAAAACCTATGCCCTATATAATGCAAATCTACTAGAACAGAACTTTCTTCTTGTTTTTTGCTTTGTTTTGTTGTATTTTGTTTTGTTTCTTCTTTTTAGTATGTCGATGTGTCCCTAGACCTTAGAACAATGTCTAGCATAGAGTAGGTGCTTAAAATATTTTTTGTTGAGTCATAGAGCAGTATCGCTTTGAGAAATCCCAAAAGACAACCCAGACCAAATTCCACCCATCACCTAAGATAGCATGAGTTCCTTTCCAACGAGAATCAGATTTGCATCCAAACTTTACAGCTTAATTATTCGGTGCAACCATGATGATTTATGGTACAGTTCTGAGTTTCTATATTTCTTTTCAAAAATTTTTTCTTTGAATGTACCTAGGATTGTATCTCAATTTATTAAGATAAGATCGAGAGGACACTTAGCTCTAAGCCTCGCACATGATGATAAGTATTTGTTTTCCCTCTTTCTCTTTGTGCCATAAGGATACATCAGCTTATAATATGCCACTGTCAATATTTGCCAAATTTCTGGACAGTGGAATGGGAAATATTCTCATTTATTTTAACAAAATGCATCATCCCCAAATGCTATAATGGATTTTCCATTAACAAATAGAGCATTCAGATTCTAACCTGGAAGACAAGTAGCTATTTGCTATGAAGTTTCATAAATATATTACTCTTGTCTTTATTTTGTTTGACTTCAGCTGAAAGGCAGTTTTAACATAAATAAGAAAACTACCTTTTAAAAAAATTGTGTATAACCATCAACATCCGAGAATATCAAACTCTCTTGCTCAAGGTACTTTATATTCTCATCTCTCCCATCCAGTTTTTGTTGTCATTCCATCTCCACAACTGGAAATGACCACCCTGTGTACATAAAATTGCTTCTGGGAACTCCTCAGTGTTTATCCCATATTGTGTTACAATTACTTTTGGCATCTAAAGTCAAAATTTGCCTCTCAACCTAGACTTAACTTTTTTTTTAATCTCCTGCCTCTGAAACAACATATTGGTGGATTGTTTGTTCTTATCTGAGGTCCTGGGAGTTCCCTGGAGATTTAAAATATACTATTTCTCATAAGCCTCATGTGGAAGTTTTGTTTTGTTTGGTCTCATCTCCCCCACATGCTTTCTGGTTTCTGTTTCAGAACAAATTACCCACTTATGCTGTGGGCCTTCCAGATACTCCAGTCTGTCAGCAGTTCTGGTCATTGTCCATTATTCCATGATCACACCTCCTCAAATTCTAATCCTATTAACATCTGTAACCTAAGTAAGGTAGGAGAGGCTGGGGCCTTGCCCCTGGAAAGGCCACATGGATTCGTGTTGGCTGTTATGGATAAGCAAGTGGCAGACTGGATTCTCCAAGTTTCATGGTAGTGTTGGGGAATCTCCTAGACCTGTGCCTAAAGTGTAGATGCTCTGAGAATTGGGGACCAGGTTCAGACCTTCTCAAGGTCTACAACACACTTTGGTGGTGGGAGGGGTACGGCCAGCTGAGGAATGAGGAACTTGGCCCAGGCAGGCTCTGCCATTGAATATTAATAGATTTTCAGAAAAATGCTGTGAGAGTGAGTCATGCCAGCAAGGTGCTCTGGGGTGGAGTCTGCTACCATCCTTTCTGACGACTTCTTCCCTATCTTTATTGTCCTCAGCATAAACTGGTGGACTGGATATTGGTTTTAGTTTATTATTATTATTATTTTTTAAGATTCTGTGGCCACCTGCAAGTGTTTTTCTGCTAAGTTACTGAAGACAAATGCCGGTTGAAGTACACTCAGGAAAAATTTGAGTGTCAGTGGAAAGCTATGGTTGTCCCTAGCACGTGATTCTATTCCATGGCTGCTATTTTACAACCTGTAAGCTGCAGACAACTCGGAAAGCAGCACACTTGCCCACTTGTCTGTAGAAACAATAATTCTGTCCAATTGGATGTTCGTTTTGATTGACCTCCTTCCTCTGATTCTGGAAGGGGCCAGTTTGTCTCCATGTGCACATTTATTTCGATATTCTTGATCTATACATAGGCCTGTTTTAAAAAATTTCTTTAAAGCTTATTTATTTTTGAGAGACAGAGAGACAGAGTGTGAGCAGGGGAAGGGCAGAGAGAGACACAGACTCTGAAGCAAGCTTCAGGCTCCGAGCTGTCAGCACAGAGCCCAACATGGGGCTTGAACCCACGAACCACAAGATCATGACCTGAGCCAAAGTCGGCTGCTTAACCGACTGAGCCACCCAGGTAACCCTGTTTGTTTGTTTTAATCTTCAAATTGGGGGTAACAGGTCACCACTGTCTTCGTTTATGAGCTAAATGAAATCTTAAGCACGTGTTCATTTTTAGATCTACATTAGTCATGATTTAACTCATTTTTGGAAAATTATCTTTATGCAATACTATATCTTATAGTATTGATTCTCAGTTTTGCTCAAATAACTTGTTCTTTTTATTTCCTGCTGCCTGTGGGATTTATTTGCCTATGTAGAAAGGTTTTACTGACACATACAGGTTTACCTGTTGAAATAAGAGGGCATTTTCTGCTGGAGTCCTTGTTTATGAAAGCCTGGCTGCATCTGAGTGGTTACGTGGAATGACCCTGCTTCTCTCCATTCCTGCTCCCTGTCTAGTGTCTCCCATTTCCCCCTGCCCTGGGCCCTTGGATATGCCTATGTGGGCTCTCCTGGACCTTTTATCCATCCCACGCATTTTTCCCGGATGGCACCATGTAACCCTGAGTGAGGAACCGCACAATGGACTGAAGCCTCTGTCCCTCCAACTTGGCTCAGAACAAAAGAGAGTTTTGTGGTATTTGTGGGTTTGAGCGTTATTTTCCAAGGTGGCTCCTTTAACTCTGAAACCTACATTTCTACAAGATCTTTCTGTGGCCGTTCACATCCTGCCTTTTCGTTGTCCAAGTTCCGTTTGGACCTCTTCCAGGAGAGCCCAATGGCAGCGAGACGTAGAGCTGCTCTCAACGCAGAGAGTTTTGTCTTTTGTTGGATTTGAGATTTTGTCCAGAGGCTCACCCGCATCTTGATCCCTCTTCCTTTGCCTAGAAACAGCTGATGGATCCTTTCCCTGTGTTTCCAAAAGATTGCGATCTTGTGCTGTGACACGATATTTTCTTAGAATGACACACACGTTGATGCGTTTGCTTTCATGTGCTCATCTCACTTCTTTCCCTCATGTTCCTTCCTAATGTTCCTGTTATAAAAGTAACGGTGGTCACTTGTCTGCATTATTACAACAGTTTCCCAACTTCCCCATTGACTTTGTGTCTTTTTAGATTTTCAAATTTCTTCTCTACACCATGGCTGCAGTGATATTTGTAAAACACAAAGAAGATCTATGTCTCTTCCCCAGTTAAAACATTGCAAGAAATCAATATGGCGATGAGAACAGAAGACACTTCATGTGTTGGCCTCTGCCTAGCTCAGAAATGAACCTCCCTCACTGCTTGTTTTAATTCCCTTGATTGCCAAACTCCCATGCCTTATACCATTGTTCCCTTGGTCTAGAATGCTCTTCCATTCTTTCCCTGCTCATTTTTGTTTACTTCCCATTTATTCTATAGGCATAACTCTGTATTAGAGTTTCTGCCTGTAAGAAGTGTTTTCTGACTATAACTCCAGCCAAAGTGCCCCTCAGCTGGTAACAGAACTTCCTTTGTCCTCATCAAAGGTTTATAATAGGATGTTCAAATCATGTGGTTATTTTTCAGGGTCTGACATGTTCATTGTTGCAGCCCCAGCAACTAATAGGAGTGCTAATTAGTTTCTTTACATCACTGCATAACTTCCCTCATCACTTTCCTAAATTTGAGTGCTTCACAGACATTTTTTTTACTGGAGTAGGCAACTTTATCATATTAAATTTTTACTAAAATCTATGGGAGAGGTTTTCTCTCTATTGAATGACTGATGAAGTTGAGTTTTGCCAGGATTAAATAATTTATTCATACTGCCCTTACATGTTCCAGATTGGAATTTGAATTGGGGTTCGTCTACTTCCAAAGCTTATTATCCTGATCATTCTGCTTGTATGCATACATTTGTTATAGCAGCAGTAGGAAACTAATACAGCATGTATACAAGCAGAACTGCATTACAATTCAGTTGGATTAGACTGAAGCAGGCTGTGTAACTGAGAATCCAAGTCACTCTGCCTGCTAGAATGACCAAGAAAACGACACTTATTGTCTTTCATTGGGCTTGGAGTCCATCCTGGATCTCACGTGGCTATAATCGAGGTGCTGGTAGTGTAGGGCTTTGTGCCTTTTGGAGGGTCTTAGGGAGAATCTGTTTCTTTGCCTTTTCTGGTCTCTTCCTTCATCTTTGAAGCTACCAGGAGGCATTTCTCTGCCCCTGCTTCTGTCATCAAATCTCTCTCTGAGTCTCTTTTTCTGCCTCCCTTTTCCACTTTTATGGATCCTTATGATTATTTTGAGTTACCTGCTAATTTAGGATGGTTCCCTATTTTAAGGCCATCTGATGAGCAACCTTAGTTCCATCTGCACCTTTAATTCTCTTTTCCATGTAACCTAGTATATTCATGGGGATTTGAAGGCAAACAGCTTTGAAGGGAGAATTGCTCTACTCACCACACATACATAACAACATTAATAGACTTTTCCTCTCCAAGCCTTCACTGCAGTTGAAGAACTGTATGACAAAAACTGAAGATATGGGAGTGAACTGTGACCCAGACAAGCTTTATGAGGAAACAGGTATATTAGTGAAACCCTCAGTTTGAATTTTTAGTATCCTAAGCTTTGATCAGACTCCAAGGACTGATATTAACCTCATTTATGAGAAACTAATGAATACACTGGAATGCAAATCCATGATTTTGCAGTGGGAAGCTTTGCAGATTGATACTGTCATCCACAGTCCAGGTTTACCATTGCAAAGATGCACAATTAAATTTAAAAAGTTAAGTGGAGATGAAATCTGGGCTAAGAAGTAGTCTTAAGCATACACTTCCTTGTGGCCAGATCACTTAATGATCCCCATCCTTAAGAATTATGTTGCCCTAATGGACAAATGGATCAGCATTTCCCTTTGGCCTATATAAAATGAAATCTGCCGAGATCTCTGAATGCCTCTTTTCTCTGACACATGAAATAATATTTCTTCTGCTCACATGCTCTTTCTTCTGTTGGGTTATTACCATTACTGAAGTATAGTTTTTGATAGATTTCACTCTGAAATCCATCTTTAGATGACCAGGATTCCCTGATTTTCCCCCCTTCCTTTTGAGATAATACTTCCCTTATGATGACTTTACCATATGGATATTGTCATCGGCATTTGATATTTCTGGTTCAACTCTTAGAGAGAAAATTACTTTTCTGTTCCCAGGGGCCAATTCTTGTATTGAGTTTTTCCATTGACCCCCTAACTGGCTGTAGAAATTACGTGCTTTTAATAACCTCTTTCTATCAAGAACTCATGGCATCTTACATTCAGAGCTTCATCATATACTTACTCTCTACTTTATCAGGGAAGCCTATTATTTTTCCCTGAATCTGCCTTAAGCATTCACTGGTGGATGATCCCTTACATTTTCTTGCTATATTCTTAAGATTAGTGAGAATTCTTGTCTCATTCTCCTTGCCTTTCTCATCTGAGAAACTGGCCCTTTTCACCTAGGGACCTCCACTAAAAAACTTCTTTGCTTATTCCCCCAAATGTAAATCACATCTCCTTGGACCCTTCTGACAGTTTTTACCACCTTATTTCATTCAAAATAGATTTATGTGAATTTATATTCTCCTCAATGAAGAATCATGTCCTAAAAATCTAGCAGAAGACCAAGCAAATGGAAAATGTGCACAACATACAAAATGTGCCGATGCTATTTCCATGTCTACCTATAGCTCCTTTTTGGCATAAATAACACATTTATGCCTAGAAGCATCTTATTGTACTTGGAAACAAAGAATTTCCACAAAAGAGAAATAATTAAAATCTGTCATCTTTTAAAATCCATCCTCCATCTTTATTCTCAAAGTAGGTGATGAATACTAATTGGTATTCGCATACCAGTAACCTATCAAAGTTGCAAATCATTGAGTTCACTTATTGTAGTTTGCTTAAAAGTCCAAACAGTTCACGAAGATGAAGTTTTTAATGTCAGACTCAGCAGGACCACCAGACCTTGTGAAAGAGTGGAGACAGGGATCTGGGGCGGGTCCCCCATTGTGTGTGTGTGTGTGTGTGTGTGTGTGTGTGAGCAATGCTGCAGGAGATGTCACACGTTCTGTGTTGGGGCATGATAGTGCCTTCTGTGCTGAATATGTTACACTACAGTAAAGATGTTTCAAAATATTGTAGGCTCTGAGGAAATGGGAGAAGTTATACTAAGTAAGGACATTGCCATTCTCATTTGGCATATTTCAGCTTCTGAATTATGTCTAAATTGTTGAAAGTTTGGTTCTTGCTAAGAGACATAATCAACAACCAGGAAACAACTTCAGAGGCACCGTTTGAAAAACAAAACAAAATAAAACAAAACAAAACATAAAACAAAACCCCTATGATCCTTAAATCAGAAGTGTCTTGACTTTCATTTCCAGTAGTTTAATATTAATTTTCCTGATCCTACTATGACTGCATTAAAGCAAACTTTAGGGTAATAAAATTAGAAGAGAGAAAATAAATGCTGGAAGTTTATAAGGAAATAGGGATTTTAGTGTAACTCAGTTAAGAGCCTGTCTCTCTTTCCATATAATTTATAATGTTAATTTTGCAAGTGTTTATCTTTCTTTTAAAAAATGTGAATTCTTGATAAAAATGAGTGCTCAATTTCTGAAACATGAAAGACTTGCTTTCCAAAGAAAGTAGCCACAATTAATAGTTTTTAGGAAAGACATTTACCTTATTAGAAAGAGCTATTATTTCAGAGGGTAAGAAAACTTTAAATTCAGATTCACTATAAAAGGAGAAAAGAATTTGTTACTTCCCTGCATCTACTCTTGTTGCCGGAGGAAGTACTTGGACAATGGAAAATGGGAAAGAATCAGAATCTTTGATCTCACTGTGTGTTCCTTTGTCACAAAGCTCTGATTATGCAGTTAGTTTGTGGCAATGCATTCAGTGAGCATGGACCTTTCTCCAGTTAGCAACTTATAAACACTTGGGGAGTTAACAGGGAGCAGATGAAATGAATATTTCTGGAGCTGGTCATCAGCATATTGATTCTGGTTCTTCTGGATCTAAGGGTCTATGGTTCAAATCCCAGCAGGAGTGAATTTCTGAAGCAAAGGAAAGGCATTTATTGGATTAGTAACTAGTGTGGTGTGAATTACTGTGTTCCAGAGGAGTCATAAACCCATGTTAAGAACCAGCGGTGTGAGCTGGAGGATGGGGCTCTAGGGGCGCTCTGGTCCCGGGGCACCTCCTGCAGCTTCTGTCCCGTAATCAGGACCAGAGCTTATCCTCTGAGCCTCCCAACAGGCTTCCATGAGACCAGGGGATGGACGGTTCTCCTTGCTGCCCTACCTCTGCTCTCCATGTTCTTGGACATTCAGAGGTGTCTTCAAAAGGAACCTTTGGCATGTTTTGGCATTTTGTACTGGATGACAGGATCTCTCTCTCTTTCTTTTTTATTTTTCTCCCTTTATTTCCCCCCCCACTTTCCCCCTACTTTGTTAGTCTCTGAGTCTTCTCTTTAGCTCTCACTATATGTCCTTAGGCATTTTTGTTTAAAATATTCATACTGGGGCACATGGTAGCTCAGTCGATTAGGCATGTGACTTTTGCTTAGGTCATGATCTCACATTCATGGGTTCAAGCCCCACAGCGGGATTTCTACTGATAGGCCAGAGCCTGCTTTGGATCCTCTGTCCTGCTCTCTCTATGCCTCTTTCCTGCTTACACTCTCTCTCTATCAAAAATAAATAAACATTAAAAAATAAAATATTCATACAGAAACTTTTCTCTATATTAGAATTAATCTCAAAGGCTCAAACGTGACTTAGCCCAACCCTGTGGCTGGTAAATGAGTCACCTCTACTTGATCCTTGTTTACCCATCTTCTCTTTCAGTGCTTCAGAAATGGGGATGTATTAGTTCATAGAAGTCTCCTCCCCCCCCCAGCATTTATTCTCATATTCTGGCTTTTTTTTCCTGTACATTTTGTACAAAAGGCTGTGCCAGAACCACATGTGGTCCTTTCTGTGTCTAAGCTTTTCCCTCCCCATCTCCTGTCATGCTCAGATGGTGACTTTGTGGTTCACCAATGTTTCCCTTCTCATTTTCTTCATCAGCCAGTCTCTGAAACTCATTTTAACGGTTTTTTTAAGCTGTCTATTTCCTTCTTTAGTTTTTCCAATAAATGCTAATGTTTCTATTCAGGAATTTTGACTCTTGGGGGGTCTTCTAAAGAAAATAAATAAAACTAAAACCTTCTTTACAAATTAATTTTGTGTTCTCTTAAAAACTAATCCATTTATTTAAATCTTTTTGTCATTTATTTAGTTTTGAGAAACAGAGTGAGGCAGAGCACAAGTGAGGGAGGGGCAGAAAGAGAACAAGGCGCAGAATCTGAAACAGGCTCCAGGCTCTGAGCTGTCAGCACAGGGCCCGACACAGGGCTTGAACTCACAAATGATGAGATGGTGACCTGAGCCGAAGTCGGAAGCACAACCCAGTGAGCCACCCAGGCACTCCAGAAACTAATCTATTTATTTAATACCTTCCATCTGGTCGTGAATGGCTCTGATATTGGAAACACTTTTTGGAGTTAGCAAGAGATCCTTGTCTACATTCATAAAACACTTAGTGTCAATATCCTCAAGCTGTAAACATCTCTGGAAATTCTCTTCCTGCATCTATTCATTCATTCACTCATTCGTTCTCCAAAAACTTACTGGTATCTTTTTAACCAGAGGACTAAGCACTCTTGTCCCAAAAGGCTACTTTCCAGTGTTGAAAAACCAGGGCTCATTAAAAAAAAAACATTTTTATTTATTTATTTTGAGAAGGAGAGAATGAACAGGGGAAGGGCAAAAAGAGACGGGGAGAGAGAGAATCCCAAGCAGGCCCCATGCTGTCAGAGCCGAGCCGGAAGCAGGGCTTGAACTCACAAACCAGGAGATCATGACCTGACCCCAAGCCAGGAGTCAGATGCCTAATAGACTGAGCCACCCAGGTGCCCCAGGGCTCATTTTTTGAATCCTGAATATGTTTAACATGTTGCACATTAAACTGTAAACTGTAAAATAGAGGGTATTTCTCATCTATATTTGCAGCCTCCAGAATGTAATGCTGTCGCTGACACCAATAAGCAATTGCTGAATATGAATGACTGAAATAATAGTCTTTAAAATGTACTTGATTAAATGACCTGAATCACTCTTGTGTGGCTAAGGACTAAGATGATAGCTAAATGGAAGTACTGATGACAGGTAGCAGTTAGTTTGGGAAATTTGGTGTTTGGTAATATTCTCAATGGGCAAAGGGCCAACAAATCATATTTTCTTTCAGATTCCCCTCCAACCAATGTGACACTTGCTTTTCAGTTTCTTTTTTTTGTGCGGGGGTGTAGGTTGAGTGAACATTTATTAGTGCTTTGGAGCGAGGGTGAGAATGAACCACTCAAGGTCCCGCTGGAGTTGCCGCAGATGGTCCCCAAGCTCTTCATAGATAGGCAGAGCCTGAACTGATTTTTGCTGTCGTGAATGACATTTGCAATCTAAAGCACTCAGAACCTAACAGTGACCTTTAGAGCCCATAGCAGAGAAATGTGAGAGGGAAGATTGGGCTAGTTAGGCACTTTGGAGGAAGAAAGAGGTCTTATAAGAAATTTTTGCTTGGGGATTATTTTAAGTGATGTCTTCCCATCAATGTTTTCAGAAAAAACTACATTTATATCTCTTTATTGAGAAGGTTAAGTAAAAGGAGATTATATAAAACTGTTATATATATTTATATTAATTATATTATATTATATTATTATATATTTGAACCTTAAGATGAATATACACATAGACATGGATTGAGGTTGCCTTTAGCAGGTCATATCTATCTATAGATATCTACTTTTATCTATCTATAAAAGTGTGTGTGTGCATGTACACACATATCTTTAAATATATGTAAAAGCAATATTTGAGCAGTTTCAAAATATGAAAAATATTACAAAGAATAAGATAAATATATCCCATAATCCTACCACATAGTGATTATCACTATTCATGTATTTAGTACATTTCATTAATATATGCATTGAGAAATAGCATGATGTGTTGGTCCGACTCTTGATTTCCAGTTCAGGTCATGATCTCATGGGTTGTGCAATCAAGCCCCATGTCAGCCTCTGCACTGAGAATGAAAATCCTGGTTGGGATTCTCTGTTCCTTCCATAGCTTACAGTCTCTCTCTCTTTCTCTCTCTCTCCAAGAAATATAGATAAACTTAAGAAAATCTATAAAAATATAAAAAAGAGTATAGAATCTCTAATCTCAGTTCTGTCACAAGCTACAAGTATTCACTGATATATATTAGTGTTTTGTATATTTATTTAAAGTTGTGTAGCTAATATCAACAAGCTACTGTTTATTTAGTCCTTACGTTACATCAGGCACTGTTTAAACATTTTACAGATATTTCATTTAAGCTTTCTAAGAACCACAGTTTGGGGCACCTGGGTGGCTCAGTTGGTTGAGTGGCCGACTTTGGCTCATGATCTCATGGTTTGTGGGTTTGAGCCCTGCATCAGGATCTGTGCTGACAGCTCAGAGGCTGGAGTCTGCTTTAGATTCTGTGTCTTCCTCTCTCTCTCTCTGCCCCTCTCCTGCTTATGCTCTGTCTCTTTCTCTCTCTCAGAAATAAATAAACATTAAAAAAATTAAGCTTCCCAAGACCCTATAAAGTAAGTGCTATTGTTAGCTGTTATTATTACCATTCCATAGATGAGTAAATTGCGCACAAAGAATTTAAGTAAATTGTCAAAGGTCAGGTTCACAATATAAAAGTGGTGTAACCCAGAATTTGACCTGAGGCAGTTCTTGACTCCAGAGCTGATGCTCATAACCACAACAGAATCACATAGATGAAAAAACAAAAAATGTAGAAAACATACACATGTGTTATTTTCAGACATATCAGCAATGCATATTGAAGAGATGGCCTTTTTTTTAAACTTTTTAATGTTTATTTATTTTTGAGAGGCAGAGACAGAGTGCAAATTGGGGAGGGGCGGAGAAAGAGGGAGACACAGAATCAGAAGCAGACTCCAGGCTCTGAGCTGTCAGCACAGACCTCGACGTGGGGCTCGAACCCACAAACTGTGAGATCATGACCTTAGCTGAAGTCGGACACTTAACCAACTGAGCCACCCAGGCACCCCTGCGAGATGGCCTTGTTAAGTACAGAGAGTCCTAGGCTGCAATCCAGGAGACAGCTCTACAATGGTGCACAGAAGTTCTTTTGTACAAGAGAGGCAACTGTTAAATATCTGGGAAATTTAAAAGCTGGTTGCTAAATCATTGGTAATTTGCAATTGGCCATAGTGAGCCATATTGGACCATGGACATTGAAAAATGTGACTTTTTTTTTAGAGTCATTTTACCAGCCAGCTATGCCTATATTTTCAGTTCTGCCACTAACCGACAGCAGGACTGGATTTCTGGGGAATTGTGCAATGGCTCTGAAGCCTGACTTTCTTATCTGTAGGATTGTAATAATGCTTGTTCATGTTATAAAGTCTACAGTGTCTGGTAAACATTTTACAACATTTTGTTCTTTACATGTAACTGTATAAAATGAAGTCCTATGTAATTATTATTTTTTGACATTCAATCATTTGTTATCTAGAAAAGTATATTTATAACGAAAGTTAATAAAAAGCAATAATTTTGTTAAGAATTGGAATACAAATTCTATTTGTAGTTTCAATGATTTATGGAGATTATATCACTCTTTTCCCCATTCAGAGGAAAAAAATATGTACAATCAAAATAGAATTAAATACAAAAAGGAAATTTGGAACCACAGAGCATAAAGCAAAATACCTTCTTTTGATTGTAATATGGTTCATAATGGTTCTTACTTGACTCAGATATAAAAATATATAAGCCAAATTCTTGATATTTTTCCATAGATTTCAAATAGGTGATTTATAAAGATAGTTTATGTTGTGATTATTAAGGCATTTGGTGAATTAAAGGTAATTAAACAATACAGCTGTCAGGACTCCTGGTGGGTCAGTTAAGCGTATGGCTTTAGGTCATGATCTCGTGGTTCGTGAGTTCGAGTCCCACCTTGGGCTCTGTGCTGACAGCATGGAGTTGGTTTGGGATTCTCTCTCTCTCCCCCTCTCTCTGCCCCTCCTACCACTTGTGCTTTCTCTTTCTCTTCCAAAATAAATAAAGAAATAAATAAAAACTTAAAAAAAAATCCAACAATACAGCTATTTAACCCAGAAGCCAAAGCTATCAATGCTTCTGCAGATAAGAAAAATAGTGATTATGATGTTCAGGATACCAGGGACCTGGCTACCTGTCAGACATTTTCTCAAAAAACTCAAACTCCAACACTTGATTCCTATTATTATTTCTATTTTACAGTTGGACAAATTGAGTCTTAGATAAAATACCTTATCCAAGATCACATAACTAGATCTCATGAGGTTTTGTATGGTCATATGGTTCAGAATCCAAGGTTGGTAGATAAATTAAAAAAGGAAATCTGAAGTAAATGGTACAATATAGAGAACACAAAATTAAGATTTGAATTATTCATGGCAATAAAAAGGACATTTTCACTCTTAGTTTTAATAGCTAAAAGGGATATTTCCCATTTTCTAGAAAGAGTAAAACTTCTTAAGGGCTCGTAAGCATAATTTATGTCTTAGGGAAATCAAATTCCCCCACAGAAAGGTTTCCAAATTTGAAGGCACTGTAATTAATACCAATGTTGATGAAGTCTTCATATATGTCTTCCAGCACTAAATAATATACTAATGCATCATCCAAAACTCTTAGAGAAGAAAACCTTAATTTTTAAAAATCAATTTAGTTTTGAAAGAAACAGATTTCTCTGCCTCACAAGAATCCTCAACTCACGGCCCCACTCTCCACGTTCTAATGTAAGGGTGCAAAGCTTCATGTCATTAATGAAAACACATTTGAATTGAGGATTTAAAGAGCCCTTCATAATGCTTTCATATGCATTTTCTCACTTAAATGATTATGTAGAAGCTGCTGAAATTCTTTTCTTTTTTCTCCAGCCTGTGCCTCCACATGATGACTTTTGATGGTGGTTATATTGACTGTAGCCATTGGTCAGTTATACATTCTAGAACTGGAAGGCTCCTTACTAAAATTAAATCACCTACTAGAAGAGTTTCTTCTGCTTGGCTTCTCTGAAGTAAAGAACTTTGGATCAATTAAGTGCAAATACCTAGTTGATATGAATAGCAAATTGAAAACTGGTACACATTGTTGGAGGCGCCATGTTTTCTCATCCAGGTAAGGGATTTAGGGCCCCAAATCCAATGCCCACCTCCTCTCTGACAGCGTGAAACTTGTTTGTTATTTTGTTTTATTTATGCAGTGTTCTTTTAATTTTAGTGTCAGCGAAGTGAACTTCAGCGCTGTTTTTGTTGTTGTTGTTGTGAATTAAGTTGCTAAAAGTAAGAAGAGTGTAATCCTCAGCAATAGAGAAGAGATATTATATGCTAACTTGGAGCTTATTATAAAAGACCACACCATCAGGCAGGGGAGATGGTCCAACTGGAAGTCAAAAGCATAATGAGAGTTTAATGTGCCAGACAGTGTGCTAACCATGTCACATACATGATTCCTTTCAACAGCTCGCTGTGATGTGCACCTGTGCCTCCCTTTTTATGGATCTAGAAAGTAAGCAACCTACCCATTTCACAGAAATCACCCACGCCGGAGCTAGAGTTCCAACTCAGGATTTGTCTTACTCCAGATCAGGGGTTCTTAACCTGGATCTACATGTCCTCAAATAATTGTGGGAAGAATTTAAGAATTCTATGAATTTGAATGGGAAAAACAGTGCATGTTTATCTTCATTCACCTCTGACTGAAAGTGAACATTTTCTTTCTTTTTTTAGTAGTTTCAGGATTAGAATTTAGTGATTTATCGTTTATGTATAACACCCAGTGCTCAGCCCAAGGATCCTCCTGAATGCCCGACCCTGATTTAGCTCATCCCTCCCCCCATTCCACACCTATCCAGCAGCCCTCAGTTTGTTCTCTGTATTTAAGAGTCTCATCGTTTACCTCCCTCTGTTTTTATCTTATTCTTTCTTCTTTCCCTCTTTGTTCATCTGTTTTGTTTCTCAAATTCTATACATGAGTGAAAGCATATGATATTTAACTTTCCTGACTGACTTATTTTGCTTAGCATAATACACTCTAGTTCCATCCACGTTGTTGCAAATGGCAAGATTTCATTCCTTTTGATCCCCGAGAAATATTCCATTGCACGTATATACCACATCTTCTTAATCCATTTGTCAGCCAGTGGACATTTGGACTCTTTTTTTCATAATTTGGCTAAATTTGGCTATTACTGGTAGTGTTGCTCTAAACATTGGGGGTGCAAGTGTCCTTTCGAATCAACATTTTTGCATCCTTTGGATCAATACCTAGTAGTGCAATTGCTGGGTCAAAGGGTAGATCTATTTTTAATTTTTCGAGCAACTTCCATACTGTTCTCCAGAGTGGCTGCACCAGTTTGCATTCCCACCAGCAGTGCCAAAGGATTCTCCTTTCTCTGCATCCTTGTCAACATCTGTGGTTTCCTGAGTTGTTAATGCTAGCCATTCTGACAGGTGTGAGGTGGTATCTCATTGTGGTTTTGACTTGACATTTTCTTTCATTATGAATGCAGACAACCACAGGATTATCCATAGTATCTTCAGACCGTATTACCAACAAAAACTACAGATGCTTTTCTATCACAATTCAGTAGTTGCAGGCTTGCAACTTGTTTACTTATTATTGAAAAATCATAGGATCTTATTTTCATATGCTGATAAATACATTTTTATGTAACTTGTTTCCTTGGTAGTTCTCAGTGGTTTTTCTTTTTTGTATCTTATACTTGTTTTATTTTATGTACTACATTTATATTTATGTTAAATATTTTTGTTTTATTTTGCATTTGTGTGGATTTTACACACTTTAAGCATTATTATGAAATTAGTTCATTGGATTGCCAGAGAGACCCATGGCAATACCATTGAAGTCCTGTTCTGAATCTTTCCTTTTTGTCATTCACAATCTTGTGTCTTTTTGTTCTTATGCCACACCTAGATGTAGAGCTGGAGAGAGAAATTTAGTGATTCACACAGCTCCGCTATAGCACTATTCAGTTCAACAGCAGGAAAAAGAAAGAGCAAATGAAATATCTAGAACATTTAATGGCCCTAACTACATAGGTATCTGCAGAACACAGAAAGGGATTATGTCTCCATCTCCTACTAATCAAAATACCCATATATCCATTCATTTTTCATAGGCCAATGCCAATTGGCTGAAAGTTATTTTTTTCTTTTACCTCTGGTTTTGAGTTGTGTTCAAATTATTAATGATGCTTAGTTTAAGTTGATTCCTGGATATAAACATCCCAGACAGCCTTCCAATCCTGCTGACCTTATACCTGGATCTGGGCTTTCTCATCTAAGTTGAGTTACCAGGCATAAAACAAATTGCATACCTCAGAAACCAGCCGGCCTTTGCCTCAAGTCACATTCATTTCAGTTAGTGTGTGGATCTATTTTCTTGTATCGATAGTTTTTTTTTTTAACTTAATGGATGAACACCAATGATTCGTTCATTCAATAAACCCACTAAATGCCAGGCATTCTTGTAGCCAATGGAAATACAGAGAAGATGCACCAAAGGAGATTTCTTTAGAAGTTTTGGTTTATTGGGAAAATAAAAGTATGTAAACAACACCTGCCTATGTTTGCTTTTTCTCTGTCCCACACCCTGTATAAGTCATAAAAGTGTTGGTTTATTATTGTTATTATTGTCCATATTAATTTTTTTATCTATTAACTGAATTGCTGGATAACTTTGTTACTGTGCCCAGATTCTGAAACGTTCCCACAGACACCATGGGACTAAGAAACCTCAGAGGCTCGAATGGTCCTTGACACTTGCCCAGGAAGATGTCAATATTTTAATATTTCATCAAAGTGATTCCATACAAAGGTTAATGGATTGATGTTTAAGTTGGCTTCTGGGCCAACTTAGCTCAACTGGCTTAACAGAGCATAAAGTGGTCTTTTCTCTGAAGAGTATAGACCTGGACAATGAAAAGGTCTATATGCCACTTATTTTCTTTCTCATAGACTAACAGAATTGGAGGCAGGTGTGTGCATCTATAAAGATATCATTGCATTGGGGTCAAGTGCCATACTTTAAGAAGGGAAGGACATGCAGATTGGCCAGGAAGTTTAATTCCAAATCTGTCTCTACTATTTTTGTGATCTTGAGAAAGTTAATTAACATCTTTAGCTCATAGAGCTCATTTTTAAAATAGTGAGATCAAATGGATTATGCATTTTAAATATGTCTTCCAGTGCTAAATTGGTATTTATGTGTTTCAGGCATCACAAATAGAGTAAAACCCTAAACTTACTTTTTATTGATGTTGAGAAGATAAAGCTTCATTTTATAACATCTGTTCTATGGAGCCCTATTTTTGATATTTACATCATAATTGAAAGGTGTGGTTTAAAAATATCCCATTAAAATAAGAGAATTGGTTAATTCCAACAAGTCAAAAATGTTGTGTACCATATGATTTACATTATAGATGAGCATTTTAGTCAAGCTCAACAGGATGTCATGAAACTTTGCTCGGTTTTCTGCAGTATACTTATATAACACATATTTCTAAATACATGTCTTTTAAAATAATTATTGTGTTAAATATTAAAAATAGGATCTAAGGCCTATGTGTCGATTCTGTAGTTTGACATGACACATGGTTTTAGACATGTACAATAGTAAATGTTAGATTTTCTGCATTGTTGAGTAATGGAGAAATTCTTTCCCACAATTATTTGTTAGAATACTGTGTTAATATCTACCCCCAAGATTAGGAAATGGCATTACATGAAACCAAGTGATATAAATTAAACCTTGAAGCTCCAATTTGTTGACAAGACTGATTTTACCACAGTCCTTTCTGGAATGTCACTGAGAAAAGCTGTTGGAAAGGCAGCGCATGAACTTTCTGTCTGTGCATTTGCCCAGAGGCCTTGGTGATATAAATCTAAAGAAATAAATGCATGTGTGAAAGTTGTACTGTCACTCTTGGATAAAGTCTATAAATGGAGTCTGTTGGTAGACAGTAACTCAATATGATGTAGCGTAATCAGGCAAAATAACTTTGTAAAACATGATGGCATATGTGATTTGGGTTTGTTTTCTACCCAAATGGCATTTATGCTCATTATTGCCATGACTAAGAGGTTCTATCAGAAGTCTTAAAATATTTCTTTTCCAATGTAAAATTTGGACAAGTGCTATAACAGTAATAATGCTAACCCGTTCCTTCCTGGATGTACTATCCGTGTCAAAACTTGAATAGATGCATTTTATAAACTTTGTTTTAACTTTTCTTTTTCAACCTTCAGTAGACTTTATGCTGGGATGAAACCTTGAAATGCTCCAACACTTGGTCTAGGGAGAAAAGTAAAGGGAGGGGAATGGGTTTTCTTCAGTAATTATATCAACTCAGCTTGTAAATGCACTTTGAGAGCCTTCTGGAAGGAGATTTTACAGGCTGCTAACTTCTGTATAACCTGGTAGCTATTAAAATTGTAAACAGTGAAAATAAATTCCAAAGGTCTAAATTTGATAGTGAAGTTTTTTTTTTTTCCTTTTTTGCTTGCATATTGAGAAGAGATGAATCTCAGCTTCCTGTAAGCTTGCCCTCCCAAGTTTCTGATATCAGGTTAAGACTAACATGTTTAGAGAAAGCTTTGATTTAAGGAGATTTATATTCAAATCACATCAGAGGTCCAAGACCAAATATCAACCTCCCTAAAGCTATGTCTGTGGATTTTCCTGTAGAAAGTCTGAATCTTTTTGAATATTTTCAGGACTTCTCATCAACACAGGCCTTTGCTTTGCACTTTGCTAGAATCAGTCCAAACTCAGTCCAGTTTATTTTTCCTTCTCTTAATTTTCCTGAAAGAATTAGTCAGAGTTCTCGTCTTTATGATAGAATGGATCACAAGGGGGGGATTTCCACTTTGGAATTCCTTTTCCAACTTTCAGCTGTTTGTGGGCTTAATGACAGTGTTCTTTCATCCTAGTAAATAAATATACAGAGTGTCTGCCAAATCAGGAGAGACATAAACCCACTCTTAACAATGTTTTTGAAAACTGCTATGGAATGTGCATTGGTGGCCTGTGGCAAAAAAAAAAAATAAATAAATAAAAAATGAAGGTGGTTCAGAGCATGGCCGGCTGGTCTGAAGTGTGAGCCTGCCACTTGAATTGTTAGCCTGCTTTCATGGGTGACATATTTGCTTATTTATTAAGCAAGTGCTTCAACCATGACACCATAGGGTCCCCCCCCACACACAAATGCCCCAGAAGCTTGCAGCATTAGTGTGTACATATTGATACTATGGTTCACAACAATCATTCACAACAATCTGATATCTGGACTGAAGACACCACAAAGACTGAGCTGAGGAATGAATGTGGAGAAATCTGTCTTCCTAACAAAGGACGATTGGGAATAGACAATCACCCAAGAAGAAAACCTAAAATCGGCTTGATTGATTGCTGCCAGATCAAAGAAATCACACTTGTTATTTTTTATGACCTTTGTTCTGAAATTTTCTGTCTCTGGAAAGACAGAGCATAGCATAACCATGTTAAAAAAAAACCAGAAGACAGAGAGCAACGAGAGTCAGACTTTAGGTTAGAGATGTGTTCTATACCTTCATCATTTTAAGTTAAAAATGTGTGTCACACAAAAAAGCAAAGTTTAACTGCTTATGTTTATTTTGCTAAATATAGAAACAAAGGTACGGAGCTGTAAATTCTGAATCCCACATTCGGTGCCCTTGATCTGTTGAACCTGGATTCCTTTTCTTAAGAGTCTTTTCATTCTTGGGTTTAGGTTTTAAAATGTAGAAATAGTTGACACATTATTTTTTCACAGAATCTTTACAGAATAGTCTATTAAAAAGATGATCTATTCAATGGGCTTTTCTGTGTGTCCCATATGCAATTACTGGTTTCAAGCCTTTTTGAAAAGGGCATGAAGCCATCAAAGACTATGGTATTTCCATCTTTCCTATTTTTATTAGCTAACAGGTTCAATCACAAAATGATGTTATCCCTCACTCAGTCCTCAGTACAACAAGTGCAAATGACAATCTCATACATCATGGCCACGTTCAATGGAAATACAGGTAAGCCATTAACATTTAGCTAGTTACTCCACATATACGTGGTATGTCATATTTGCATTCAGTGGCAGCCTTTGATGTTCACTCAGATGTGAAGGAACATGAGCTGGGAAGCTTTGTTGGTTCCTCCTCATGCTGACAAGCACATCAAGGAATGGCTGTTGAGGACAGGTGACCTTATAGCTGTGACCTGTATGACCCACGGGGACAGTCTCTTTCTGGGTCTCAATGAGGATACTGCTTCTTTTATATACTCAAGAGTCACCCGGCCATCTTGTCAATAAACCGATCTTGAATCAATATGTCTGGGAGAAGCCCGACATCCTGCATTTCTGACAAATTCCCAAAAGATATTGATACTATTTGGTCATGGATCACACTTGGAGAGGCAACGTGTGAGTGCCATGTAAGAATCTTTGGTGGGTGAGATTCTGTGGTGGGGTGACTGTGTTCATTCACCATCTCTTTACTGAGAAGGGAACCAATGGAGGGGCGTACACGGTAAAGTTGGTGGGATGTCTCTCCTTTCTTTCTGATCTCACTTTATTTTAACTATTTCTATGATGACAAGAAAAGCAGACAAAGAAAAAAAAATCCATTCAAAATTTACTCAACTTCATAGTAGCACAGAAATTGGGCATTTAGTTTTCAATCAACTGCCCATTTTTGGTGGTCACCTTTACCATTCGAATGCAGATTTGTAGCAAAACATTCAGGAAACGCTGTGTTAAAAATAATTAGTTGAGGGACTTCCGTGCATCCGTCATTGCTAATCCATATGAACAGATTATAATCTTTTCTGTCCTGCTTCGGTTTGGTTCTGTCTGCAATTTGCCTTTGGGTCCCACGGAAGCCAAGGAGTTTTACTTTTGTAAGTATTGTGCCCATGTAACAGAAGAGAATTAAGCAGGCCACGCAGGGAGCAGATCTGTGACCTTGGTCTCATTAGCACAATGCTCTGCCCAACTGTGCTAACGACTCAGGCATTTGCAGCTGCCTAGGCTAAGGGAGATGAATGTTTCCTCTCTCTTTCTCCAGTTACTGAAGATGTTTCAAATGGTCCCACTAGACTATTGAGATGCATTTGCTTAGAGTATCTGCCAGGTTAGCCCAGACCTTGCGATTTATTGGTGCATTCTGTCAAGTTACAGGCTCACACTGGTAAATCAAAAAGTCTCTTTGGACTGCATCCCCAGTAAGCTAGGTAGTTGGGGACAGAAATCTTGGGAAAGTCATACTATAGCCCAGATCCATCTTGGTAAAGTGTAAACAGTTGTGTCTCATGCTCTGTCTGCTGACAACCCAGGTTAAATCATTAAAAAAAAGTCAGTATGGCCAAAGGATACCTTTCTCTCTACCAAATCATTGATGTGTTGCAGGACCTGAAAAGACATCTGACAATCCCCTGAGCAATAGTTTTGGATCCAGTGGTTCCTAAGTTCACCTTCTGCATGGAAATCCTTGCCAGAATGTCCTTTGACACCCTGTGGCAGAAATTTCATTGAAGATTAGTGTTTTATTCTTACAGTTAGTTTTTTCCCCTCGTGCAGGTCTCACTAGTTTATCAGCTAGAACTGAGTATGTGTTAATCATTATTTGGGGGGAAGTCATTTCTTTAAAGCATCAAATTGAACATTCAAAATGTCATTACGTACATGTGGTATTATTTTATGCAGAACAGACTTCTAAAATTCAGTAAATAGTCTTGATTAAAATGGAAACCTTTTAAATAATCACGAGGCATAAAAATCAAATGGAATAAGTCTGAAGTAATGCAAGTCAACCAAAACAGCTTTAATGCTGTTTTTCTCATTTCACTTTGCTTCATCCTCTGAACAGCATGAAATTCTTAGGAGTGTACTAGTGGTGTGTTGAGTGGTCCCCTGAGAGTTCCTGAGATCCCCCCCCCCCCCCGCGCTCTAGCATAACTGTTGTAACTGGTATTTACACTATTGGCATTCTCTCCCCTGTGCATTTGCTCAAGTCAGTGTCCCCTTCTCACCTGCAACACCATTGAGATTAAAAAAATTTTTTTTTTAATTTTTGAGAGAAAAGACAGTGTGATCAGGGAAGGGTCAGAGAGAGAGGAAGACACAGAATTTAAAGATAGTCTCCAGGCTCTGAGCTAACTGTCAGCACAGAGCCTGATGTTGGGCTTGAACACATGAACTGTGAGCTCATGACCTGAGTCGAAGTCGGACACTCAACTGACTGAGTTACCCACATGCCCGATCCATTGAGATTCTGGATTGGATGGTTCTCTGGCATGGGTGGCTGTCCTGTGTCCTGTGGGATGTTTAGAAGCAGCCCTGGGCTCTCTACTTACCAGATGCCAGTAGAACCCTCCCTTGTAATAAAAACTATGTCCAGACATCACCAAACGTCTACTAGTGGACCACTCTTCTGGCTGTTGAGAACCACTGTTCTAACTCTGTTTTATCCCTCAATCCCTACATCACCTGTGCTGTGAGGCCTCTCTTGCTCATTTATATCATTCCATGATGATGGTTCCATTAAGTTTATATATAAAATCCAATCACCTACACAGGATACATCCACATGAACAATAAAATGCTACAGAGAATAAGGGAGTTACGAGCCACACTTTCCTGGATCTCCCCTCCTTTATAGAGGTAACCACTACTAAAACAGGTGCTTTTCCAGATTGTTTGAAGGCATCTGAAAGCTAAAAAATACTATCTCATTTTTTGTGGTTCGTTTAATTTTTCTTAATGTTTATTTTTTAGAGAAGGAGAGAGGGAGAGAGACAGGGTGTGAGCGGAGGAGGGGCAGAGAGAAAGGGAGACCCAGAATCCAAAGCAGGCTCCAGGTTCTGAGCCCTCAACACAGAGCTCGACTTGAGGCTTGAACTCACAAACTGTGAGATCATGACCTGAGCTGAAGTTGGACACTTAACCATCTGAGCTACCCAGGCATGCCTACCATCTCTTTGTTTTAATTTGTTTATTGGTTCAAGCATGTCTTCCTATGTTCTATGGCCATCTGAACTTTTTCCTTTTGTATTGCTTTAACCTACTTTTCTAATTTATTATTTTTTTCATATTGATTTGCATTAAAATCCATATTTACATTATAGTTATAGGTCACTTGCTTGCTATATATGTATTGCAAAATGTTCTCCCAGGCTGTGTAATTGTATGTGTTGTTGTACATTACATTTTTATATAGCCAAAAATGTCAAACTTTTCCTTTATGGCTATTGGATTGTATATCTTATTTAGAAAGTCTTTTACTTCTCAGATATATCTAAAAAATTACCCCATATTTCTCTTAATGCTCTTGTACTTTTCTCCTCAATTAACTAACTTATAGTGAAAAGTAGGGATTTAACATCTTCCCTTTTCATCCCAAATGAATAGCTCTATCATTCAGTGCAAGTTAGTTTAAACTACAGTAACAATGTCCTAAACAATGTCCTAAACAATGTCCTGCAGCACATCAATGATTTGGTAAGGAGAAAGGTATCTTTTGGTCATACTTACTTTTTTAAAAATGATTTAACTGGGGTTGTCAGCAGACAGAGCATGAGACACAACTGTTTACATTTTACCAAGATGGATCTGGGCAATAGTATGACTCTCCCAAGATTTCTGTCCCCAACTACCTAGCTTACTGGGGGTATAGTCCAAAAAGCCTTTCTGATTTACCAGTGTGAGCCTGTAGTTTGAATCCAATAACAATTCAACTAAACTTCTCAGTTTAGCTAAGACTCTGCTCGATGGCTTTTTATTCTAGACCCCGAAGAAGGATCAGCCTTTATCCGTGACATGTCAAAGAGGAGAAAGAGAGGTGCTAGAGATGAACCTTCACTATTTTTCTAAATTTTTATTTATTTCGGGGGGGGGTATAAGTGGTGGAGGGGCAGAGAAAGACGGGTAGAGGATCTGAAGCATATCCTGTGCTGATCACAGAGGCCCGATGTGGGGCTCGAACTCACGAACTGCACGATCATGACCTGAACTGAAGTCAGATGCTTAGCCTACTGAGCCACCCAGGCACCCTTGTACCCCCACTATTAAAGCTTCTCCTCTAAGGTGGCCCCATCACTTCCAAACACGTTTTATTGAACAAGGCAAATGATACGACCAACACTGATAACCACGAGTGAGAAGTATTATCCTTTTTCAGAGATAGGCCTTGTAGTAATGAGTTCAATAAGGGGTAGCGAATGTCTCAAGAAGATATTGACTCTCAAAAGAGTCAATTTTTCCAAAACCATTAAAGCAATATTTCCTTTACTTTCCATGGATTTGTGGTATCACTTCCCCGAATTGGCATACATCATTTTGTACTATTTTTATTCATCCTTTTATGAATATATTCTCTCTTCCCAGCTAAATAAGTTCCTAGAGACCAGGGATTACCTCTTATTAGTGTTACATTTAGCCATTGCCTGAATATTCGAGAAGTTGGAGATGGCCCAAATATTCATTCTTAGGGCATTGGATAATACTGAAGGGCACAGCAACTCAGCTGATTATGTAGGGGGCTCAAATGTAACACCTTGTTTCTTCTGTAAAATGATATTTGAATTCTGAAACGCTCATGTTCAGTAAAATCATGCCTTAAAATTAACAGAGTTAATGGGAAAACTAGAGTGGGGACAAGTCACTCCACACTTAACACACTCTCACTATAAAATGCTAAAAAGACAATAATTATTCTAAGGGATGGATTCACATTTAAACCATCAAATTCTTAGTGTATACAGAATATTGAAGCATGTATCAAACTTTATCATAATTTGAACGTAGAATGTTGGAAAGGGGTGTAAAGAAAGGTTCAGCCTGTTGAATTTGGAGAAATGAGCAAAAAGCACAAAAGAGTAAAGAGAAGCACTTATAAAAGCATCCAAGGGGGTAGGTGCTCAAGCCAAGCTACGAAGATGTGTGCTGAGCAGGCATTGAGAATTTCACTGCAGTCCACTCTCTTTGCCTCATTCAACTGGATTTGTGTACTTGTGATCATTGGCTCCTGTCAGTGTTTGTAAACATTTGAAGGCTGGGCAAATGGCTGAGGAAGCTGTGTACTTTCTTTGATATCCTCCATCATTTTCCTCTTTACCATTTGTATAGAGGCTAATTTGCATTATAGTGACAGACGGTACATTCAGCAACATGCATGGATTTTTAAAACCTAATGCTGGGATGAAAAGGTAGGAGACAGAGGGGGATTCACTGGAAAACTCCTTATGTAATTTCACAATACAAATAGAGGGGTACGGTTTTACAAGGATGTACACATATTTAAGGATCTATTTCAAACAAATTGGAGGTGTAGATATCTATTGGGAGGGGTAGTATTCAGAGGAAGACACAGACAAGGGAGTGAAAACAAAGGGAAACAAAGTTGCCAAATGGAATGTTGTGACCATTGCTGAGTGCATTGCACTGTGTGGTTAGCTCCGTTGCTGAGAACACCGCCGCAGTCCGTCTCTGGTTAATGACAAAGTGCTGGGGAAAGAGGTTGATGTATGTATGGTCTGGCTAAAGCACTCAGATCCTGCTTGTGTTGTGGTTACCAAGACTAGGGGTTCAAGATTCCATTGCCTCCCACATGCTAAACTCTGCTAGGAATTCCACAAAGAGGCTTTAAAATTAACTTGTAGCTGCTTCTGGGATACGAGTTCCTTCAATGTGAGATGCTGTGATGTGTGGTCTTGGAGATCAAGGTCAACCAGAGCAGCACTTTGTGAGTTTTCCCTGGCTGTGACGTGCTCTCTTCCTGGAGGTTTGTGAGGTAGGTAATCACACAGATTTGTAGTCTCCTCTTGCCCGTCATCTGGGTGATGCCCTGCAGTTAGCGACATCAAGATCATCAAACAGCTATAATGCGCTCCCTGAGCTTCCAGGCCCCTCAAGTATTTGACTTTGAGAAGGCAGCTATGCTAACGACCATACCACCAACAGTGCCCTTGGCTTTGGGAAATTACAGTGACCAGTGGCGGAGGATGACCTGGAGCCATGCACCTCTATTGCGGGCTGGGAGGTTACCTGCCACTCCTCCAGCCCTGGTGCTCCGGTTTATTCAATTTCTTTTCTGTCTCCTCTCCTTTACTTTCCACCTCTTCTTCCTTCAGGCCATAGATCTGCTTAAGCTTCCTTTGCCTTGAAAATCTTTCCCATTACTATGGCTCTTGTTCAAGCAATAACTCATTCTTCCTGCTCCCTCCTCCTTATGAATCTTTTGGAGGGCTGTTATCCTTATCAGAATATAAGTAAAAGGGGGCTTAGGTTGTCCATTGCAACACCCCCAGTGTCTTGAATAGTGTTTTGCATGTTGATGGTTAATACATGTCTCAGGAGTGGCTTTAGGAACAAAGGAATCAACAAAAGTTGTTCTCTTAACTTCTACTTTCATTCATTCATCATTTCATTCTACTACTGTCACAATCAAACTCCCCCCACTAAACATATTGAAACCGTCTTATTTAATAGCACTGACTTTCTATCAGGCAAACTGGATTTTGCTTTTGAACTACACTGTTAATGTCCCTCCCACCCCCAAAGCATTTGACTTAATCTTTCCCATCCTATTTCTTCCTATTTCCTATTTCTTAAAAACCCCAGCCTATCCTGATTCTCCTCCTAGGATTCTGATAATTTTCTTTGCCACCCCTTTTGGATCTTCCTCTTTCACCAACACTTTAAATCTTAGCTATCCGCTGTCTCTTCCGTTCTTCAGGCTTTGACTTTGTTGGCATCTCATGAATATACAATAGCAGCCTCTCTCTGGAATGACAAGCTTACACTTCCAGAAATCTCAAGACGTTTCTTTTCTTGAATGCGTCACAGCTACTTTAGCATTAGCATTTGAAAAATTATACTAAGTCCCACTCCAACTAAAGTACTTGCTCTTTCTCCTGAATTCTCCATGGATGATCTCACCACACTTCCAGTCTCCCAAGCCAGAGATGCTGGTCTCTGCCCGATCCTTTCCTTCTCCCATGTTTTCCTTTAATTGGTCTTCAAGACCTATCCATTGGACCTTAGAAATATCCTGTGAGTCTGGACTCTCCATTCCCCTGCTATCATCATTGTTACAACAATGTTCCAGCATTTCCCATCTGAATTATCTTTTTTCTGTACTACTGCTGAAATTGTCTCCCTAAAAATGCAAATAAAATCATCACAAATTCCTATTTTCTCCAGATTGCCTCTATTTTAATGTTGCAACTTCCTATCCAAAGGATCAAACAATTTGGGGACCATTCTCATTCTCCAAACTAATTTCCTGTTTTTCCTTAGTTCCTTTTTATTTTTAGTACCATCCTCCATTCTCCTTTGGATTAGAATTCTTCATTGGCTCAAGGCCTTAATTAAGAAGCATGATGGATTTTTAGGAGGGCACTTGTGATGAGCACTGGGTGTTATATGTAATTGATGAATCACTGAACTCTATTCCTGAAACTAATATTACACTATATGTTAACTAATTAGAATGTAAATAAAAATGAAAACAACAGCAACAAAATAAACATTATAATCCTAAAAAACGGGGGTCTCTTCTACCAGAGACCTAAAGGTATAAAATTATCACTCAAGAGATTTTTATCTTCATCTTCCTTCTTATTTCAACGCTCACCTCTGAGTAGAAGAACCTGACATTTTTTAGTTCATTCAGTTTTCTCATAGCCTGTTATGCAAATAGGAGGTATTGACTTGTCCATCTACCCATTTATCTGTTCATCCCTATCATATATCCTGTGTGGTTTAATGCCTCCTGGAAAATTTCAAATGTACAAAGTATGACATTTTATACTATATCAAAGTCTGAAAGATTATATCCAGAAGATGTTAAATACATAGAATGTTGACTAAAATGTTACCTTTTTGAAGCATTGTTTCAACCTAACCTAATTTTTTTAGTCCGCATATCCGACCTCTGGTCATGTTGTATGCATGGGACTTCTCTTGGAGCCTGAAATGCACAACGAACATTTCATAAGGAAATGTATGTGTGCCCAACCGACACGTCACAGCAGAATCACGCTGACAGTGCTTAGTGCATTTAGAGACATGCTCTGTGCTTTTTAGAAAAAATCCATAAAGTGGAAACGTTGCGCTGTATCTCTGTATGTTGACACATATCAGACGACCAATCCCGATTGTTTTACCTCTTCTTTTGGAAGTTTTAGTCACCCATTTAAAGAGTGAGACAGGAAACTGATTTACAAACCTCCAGGAGGAATTTGTGACTTCTACTTTTCCGTTAGGCATTGGGTCTAATCCATAAAGCTGGAGACCCTGATTTTAAAAAGTGGAATTTTGACTAAGCTCTCACATACCATGCATTTTATGGTACTTTCTTGAGGTGGGCTTAAGCTTATAGGGCTCACAGAGGTCAAAAGTAAATTGATTTATAAGAAAAAAATAACCAGTTTTAATATTTGTATATGTCAGTTAAACAAAATGGTCAAAACAAGGCCGTCTCTTTACTACCTTTTTGTAATACTGGCTAGAAGAAATAGCTTCCTTTTTGTAAAGTAACAGATAAAATATACTTAATCTTTTATAAGAAAGAAATGAATGTGGGGCACCTGGGTGGCTCAGTCAGCTGAGCAGCACAGGTCATGATCTTGTAGTTCATGAGTTCGAGCCCCACATGGGACTCCCTGCTGTCAGCCTGTCAGCAGCCAGCTTTGGGTAGTCTGTCCCCCTTTCTCCACCCCTCCTCTGCTTGTGCTCTCCCCTCCCCCCAAAATAAAACCAGAAGAAAACAGAAAAAAAAATGAATGAAATAGAGAAGTTTACTTTTTTGAGTAGAAATGTTGAAAAATGTTACATGGCTTTTAGACAAAAGCATTACCTTGACCTCAGGCAAGGACGAAGCTATGTGATAGCTCTTCCCTTACAGTTTGGGTTTCTGTCCCTCTCTGAGCATCGCCACAGAGTGACAGCTGCAGTTCCTACTTCTGCTTTGAAGGAATGGGGGAAATCTTTCCAGGAGACCTGTGTCTTCCTACAGCCGTCTCCTGGAATTGTCTGGGTCCACAGTTGCCAAATGGCGAGGGGATGGGAGGAGGCTTTGATCCGCTGTCACTCGTTCACCCCAAATCCACAGACACGCAGTCCCAACCACGTGGAGCCAGCATGGCGCTGTGGCTAATTACTCCCATTACCTTAACAACTGGAGAGCCCTGGAATAATACATCTTCAGTCATAAATTGAAAATGGCAATATATTGGCTTTGATGCTGTTAAAATGAAACCTGCATTACCAAAACTCTGAGAGCCAGAAGATTAATTATATTTGTACAACCTTTTTTTTTTCCCTTAACCAATCACTAACAAATTATAAAAGTACATGGAGTCTTATTTGGGAAATAATTTCCGGTTATTATCTGAAATGGAGTGGTGCTAATTTTGTTGGTCCCGTCAAAATACTGATTGCAACACTTCTTAATTCTATTTTATCTCTCAGGGATGGAATCATATGAAAATCCTTTGAAAATAAAACCGCACATTGTTCGACTGTTAGATTAACCTTCACAGAGTCAATGAGATTCCTAATGAATAAATCCATGGCATTATATTTGATTTAACTTTATAAAAACAATATCAGAGCTAATTGACAATATAATGAAGGGTTTGCAAGAACTACCTTAGAGGTTCGATTTCCTCCTCTTTCTCTTTGTTTCAGAATTAGGGGGTGGCTTGGTTTCTGCATAATTTTTGGTTTCAGGCCCCCACTCGAGGTGCTGGGCCAGAACTGGGCAGCCTGTGGCTGTGAAGGAGTAGGTTCTCATTCAGGCAATTGGCCAAACCTGACTGCAGTGGTATCAATTGTAGGTATATTATTGTATTCATTTTACTAAAGGGCACGTCACTTTTTTTCCTTCAGGAATTTTTAGCAAGTGGTTAAAAATAACCTTTAAGAAAGGTTATATTACTGCTGAGGCCCAGCCAGACCTTTTGGAAGGAAATCTGCATCCATCATACCCAGATCTGTCAAAGGAAGTCTAGTGAGTAGTTCGGTAGACGTAAGGTTGAATTCAAATGTCACTGTGCCATGTTTTGTAGAAAAAAGTGGCTGGCCGTGATGACCTTTGCGCGCCAACATTCCATTTTGTAGTTTGAAAAGTAGGGAAAAGCTAGTCCACAAAATTATGCAGTATTAGGACCCAAGCTGCCTTTAAAGCAAAGACAGATTCAAATTTCAATTCTGAAATTGTCAGGTTTGGCTGAGAATAAACATGAATGGATCACCTTCTACAATTTCATTCAATCTGAACCTGAAACATTCTTTTAGGAATGGGTAATATACAAAGTTGGTTATGAATTTGTGAGTTTGACTATTATAGAAAAAGCTATTTAAATGGTTCTTCATGAAGCCCTTGTTTCTTTAAAACATATTGCATCTTCTATAATTTTGAATTGTGACTACTAACTTTCCCAAAGCTAACACGTAATCCTAGAGAACATCACAAAACAAAGTTAAGAGTCATTAACAACAGCGATAATGAAGAGCATTCACTATGAAGAATCTAAACAAAGATTCCTTGAAGACTACCTGTTGCACTTTTATATAGTTGCAGAAAAACACAAGAAAGAGTGGAACCAGTTCTCTATTCCGGGAGCATTTATTACACCTGTTGCATGTATAGCTATTTACAGACAGTTTGTAAAAATGTGAACTGCAGAAACAAATAAGTCCTTTAACTGGTGACATTCTGTCTACATAGGTCCAACCTCTTTTGAAATAGATGCCCATAGAGAATAGTGGTTGTCGCTGCAGTGGGTTTTCTTAAACACCAAGGGGATTTAGAGAGACAAATGTTGGATTGCGTTGCTTCTACTTTGTCTTTTCCCTTTCCTGTATCACTATTTGAATATATTTTAGGGACATACAGGCCAGTTGAGCAATTTCTAATTTTGGAGAGAAAGCCTTTGCCCCCATGACTATTGTATTGCATTCTAGGAGGCACCTTACATGGTGGGACCAAGAATAAAACTCTCCCATGTTCTGCCAAGATTGTCCTCTGCCCCTGACTCCTCTTCTCTCATGCCCTCTTTCTGGTTACTTTCTTCCCCTCTCGTGATTTAAACGACCACCTATGTACTTATCATTCTCAAGATTATACCTTTGGTCATGCCTCTCTTCTGTCTAAAGATGATATTGTGCATCTATCTATTGCCTATTTCTATTTGGGTGCATCATAGGGTCTTTGCATGCCTTTTCTCTGTCCTCTGGAACACTTGGGTTTCCCATATTTCTAATTTCCGTACAATTTTAGGTGCATGAGGAACATCTGGGAAGGTACAGGTGTCACAGTAAGTTAGAAATATATGTCCACCACTGCAGATATATTACTCACCTTTTTTCTTCTCTTTTCTTTCTTTCTTTTTCTTTCTTTCTTTCTTTCTTTCTTTCTTTCTTTCTTTCTTTCTTTCTTTCTTCTTCTTTTTTTTTTTTAACCAATTCCATTGTACTTACATCCTGGGATCATTTTAGACCACGCAATTGCCCTCACACCATAATAACTGATCAATAAGGTATTGATTTTACCTTCTAAAATTAAAAAACAAAGTAGAATAAATAAAGTTGTGTCCTATGACTGTTGAGAGTCAAATAATTTAGCTGAATTTACATGACCTGACGTACACACAAGTATGAATGCACTACTTATGTGTTTAAGACCCACCTAAAACTTGATAAAAAAAA
>NC_043703.1:8135091-8242357 GCF_006229205.1 Suricata suricatta | reverse complement strand
TAGTAATAATACTTTTACATCCAATATTTTAACATACTTTAAATGATGAGTTAAGTTTGTAGTGAATATATGAATCATACTGAGACTCTATTCTAGATGTAGCTGTAAAAACTTGAAAGACAAGAGGAGGAAAATATTTAAGGTACTTAATTAATTTCAAAATGAATTAAACTCTACAGTTATCACTTTCAAAGTGAAAAGAATTCCACCATGTATCTATTCAAAGGCATCATGGATATACTTTGGGACACAATTACTGATTAGTTAATTAATTTATTTATTAAATCAGTGACCATTTAATGAGCATGTACTTTGTGCTAGGGATCATGCTAAGTGCTTTCTGTCAAGGATGTAAGGTACATATAAAGATATTTGTGATAAAATGAGGTGAATACTCCAAGAGAGATTTGCATTAGGTACAAGAGAAGAAAAGAAAAATAAGACAGATCGGCTTTGTTGGATGACGGCTCACTGAGTGTCCGCAATAGGTCTTAGTGAGTTGGAATTATTACTGGACCAGTGTGGGGGGCCCACGAGGACACTGGTAGAAGGAATGGCATGAATAGTCCAAGCAAAGGCCAGGCATGTGAATCAGCAAGGTGGATTGTACAGCCTATGTACATCCGGGATAGACAGAATGCATGATGCAGTGGTGCTGGTGGGGGAATGACATCAGGCTAAGGATCCTAATTACACAAGGGTCATATATCATGTAAAGAGTTGGGGTTTCTCCTATAGGCTACAAAATAATGGTTGGCTAATATTCATGGAGGCAATGATATAAAAATTAAATGCAACGTATTTGTTGGAAGAGAAAAAGATGAATTGAAAGGGAGAGGTTTGAAGCAAGTCAGGAAGCTATTCTAACAGTTGAGGCCAGACTATGGACAGTGGCAGGACTGGAGCTATCTGGAGGATAAAATTAATAAGACTTAGTTATCAGTTTGATTTGGGTGGGGAGAAAGAGGGAGGCCCCCAGGACTACCCTCAGGTGATCAGCTTACACACGGGGGGAGAGGTTAAGCAAAGGTGAGCAGACTGCCACCCTTTGGGATGAATCGAGATTGTTGACAACTTTGGAAAATAAAGTTTTATCAGGACATGGCCTTACAATTTATGGCTGCTTTTGTACCACAATGGTAAGGTTGAAGACTGGTAAAGAGACAATGTGGTCTGCAAAGCCTAAAACATTTCCCTTTTTGTCCCTTTACAGAAAAACGTTCCTGGCCCCTGGGTTAAGGCAAGGGACAAGGGATTTTGAAATAAGCACAAGTGGAAGATTAAGACCAATGTTAGGGGCGCCTGCGGGGGCTCAGTCAGTTAAGTATTCAACTTCAGCTCAAGACATGATCTCATAGCTCACAAGTTTGGGACCCACATTGGGCTCAGTGTTGACAGCTCAGAGCCTGGAGCCTGCTTCAGAGTCTGTGTCCCCCCTCTCTCCCTGTCCCTCCCTGGTTCATGCTCTGTCTCTCTGTCTCTCAAAAAATGAATAAACATTAAGAATAAAAGACCAATGTTAGATGTGCTGGGTTGAAATACAGGCAGTATCTCTGGGTATATGAGGATTAAAACATGAGTGAGGGTTAAATTACAAGGAATCAAGGACAGGATGAGACGGGAACAGGTAGGCATCAGGAGAGAATCTTGGGGCATATATGCTGTATAGCCCAGGCCCTTTATGGTTGTATCCCACCTATGCAATGTAGGGGGCTTAGACGAGATAATGTGTGTTATGGACAACACCTTATAGCCCCAGGGTGTGGCCTGATTGTACCCTACTCACCTGTCTACACAGGTTACCGTTGTTCCTCCTCTTCTCTCTGGGCACTCATTTTACTGCCCGTCTGTTCCCAGCCTCACAGCCAGACCCTGGGTCCCCATTTGGACCCGTGTCTCTGCTTTGGGTCTACATCTTGGACACAGACCGGGACCAAAAAGAAGCACTGTGACCTTGCCAGTTCTCTGCTTGCAGTGAAGAGCTGACCTAACTTGAAAGTGCTTGGCTTGGAAATGACTATACAGCTGGAGTCCTGCCCAGTGTAATGAGCACTTAATCCACTTGCCTGGCAACGTAAAGGGAGTCCAGGTAATCCAGAGAGGTAACACGCACTTTGCGCAGGTAGCCTTTCTTTTCCTGACAGAGCTACATGACTCAGCTGGTCCCAAGAGTCCTGGTTGCTTTTATTCCATTCTGACTCGATACTCAGCACAAGAGCGGAATGTAGCATCTTCTGTACAGAAATTACATAAATATTTCCGATAGTGTTTTGCTGCTTAAGATCTTACTGTTGTCTATGAATCTCAATATGGATGTGCACGGAGGTCCCTGAGGGAGTCAAGGTTCTGTGTGTCTAAGGGATAATCCCCATCAGGAAGAAGTGGACTGCTAAAATTTTGCTCTTTCCTGCAAAAAAACCAGACAATTGTTTTCAGGTTTAAAAAACCCCACAAACTATACTCAGAACCTCAATATTTTAACCAGATGGATGAGGTCTCCTAGAGAGAGGATGCTGGGAAGCTGGAGAGGGGCTGTAAGCCCTACATCCGAGATTGTCTCCTGTCCTGAGGGAATTGATGAAGAAACCCCCTGAATGCTTGATGTCTGGGGACCATTGTTGCTGCACTAGACACTGAAACATGTATTTTTACCACTGAATATTTCAAAGAGCCAGAATAACCACACATGTCACTGCCTGAAAAACAGTACACTTGTTTCTACCTCTTCCAGAACCGTAGTAGTGTGCATTGACACATAGTCTGTGTTAAAGACAGATTGTTCTGTAAACTAGTTCCCACTTTCAGTTGTGCGAACACTTCCTGGGAGAGCATGTTCAATGCCGTAGGCAGCGTGATTTCATCAGTCCTTCACTTGCCCCTTAAAAGAGTGACAGAGGAGAGTTCCTGATCTTCCGGCTGGCCCATGAACACTTTGTCATGGCGTCCGTCTAGCCTTTCCACATCACACAGTGACTAGGGTTTCATCTTCTCCCAGCTGCCTCCACGAATGAGCACCTTGACATTTAGTCAGGATGTCTTGTCATGGACTCTTCAGAGAGAGGAGCTGGGATCAGAAACAGTGCTTTTCCCTCAAGTGGAAACTTGCTATTTATTTGTTTGTTTTTGTTTCCTTGTGTCCCTTCTCATGTGTGTTTGATAAGAACACTCAACATGAGATCTACCCTCTTAAAATTTTAAGTACACAAACATTATTGCCAACTATGGGCATATGTTACACAGCACAACTCCAGACATTATTCATTCTGTGAGGAACACCCCAGAAGCTTCTGCCTGAACACAAGGCATCGCTGTCCTGATATTTTCCCATCAGCTCTTTAACATAGCCTACGTGACAGACAGGCATGTCTTTCCTTAGAAGTCACAACGCCATTTCTATCCAGAACCCAGGAGGGGAAAGGCGGGACTCTCTTGCCAATCCGTGGATGGCACTCCACAAGTTTCCCAGAGTAAAGCCACAGGAGGCCACATGGCTTTGTCAGCTGTGACTTTGCAGGCAGAGCAGGCGATTATTTTTATTGGATGGCAATAAACTCCAAATACTATCATTACAAGCTTTCTCCCAACCTCTTTTCAAGCTCTCATCATTATAGCCCAGCAGCCTCAGCAATTGTATTTGTCAACACTGGAGGAAGAACCGTGCAACCTGTTGGTGGGCTCCGCAAATTGGGGTTTGCCATGTGAATACTGATGTTCTCCGAAGCTCCATCCTGTCATTCAGAATGACATTTCATTCTGTTTATTGTGATTAGTTTTTTGCAGTAGCTTTTAAAAAGTGTAATTGCTTTTGTAGTCTCAGGAACAAAGGGGCCCTAAAGCCACATTCAGAGATGTATATAATTGTTAGGCAGGTTGGGGAGGTTAAGAAGATTGAGATTTTGAAAAGAGATAGTACATAGATTTAAATACATGAATTTGTTTCTTTCAAGCCTTTTGCCAAAAGGGTTTGCAACAATGTAGATAATAAAACTTGAATTTAAAGTGATTTCAAAAAAGTAATGGAGAGAGTTCAAGGAAACCATGGTGTTGATCATTGATTGCAGGGGGAATTGGAGATGGTGAACTCAACTATTCGGACATAACGTGAATAATTCATAAGGGTGAGTAAAGTAATACAATGCAGGGTTGATAATGCATTTACATCAAATCGTGGTAAGTACATATGGCTGCTATTATGATGTCTAATAAACTAATAGAATTTACTAATATACATAAAATAAGAACAATATATGCAAGATCCAAGAAATATGTTTGATACTGTTCAGACCCTTATCCCAGATAAAGCTTTTCGTTTATAGTGAAGAAAAGACATGGAAAGAAGAGTAGGATCTATCCATTTACTCCCTCCCTCATTCATTCATTCATTCATTCATTCCAAGATGTTTCTGCTGTGTCTGCTGGGTACAAATCATCCTTTTAGATGCTCGGGGAAGAGCTGTGGACAAGAGTTCCTGTTTCATGAAGCTTAGAACCCAGAGATGGGGCCAAGTAATATGCAAGCTGATAAATATTGTTTATATCATTGAATTTTACCTATTGGTATGTTCCATTAAAACAAGAATCAGAAGTTAAGGAGTGACTGGGGACAGTATTTAATAGAATGACTCTGCACAGCACTTTCAAGGTATACTGGACACAGGAAAAATAGTGGTCATTACAGACCTGCTTGCGATGGCCTTGCTGTTGGGGAGAATCTGGGGAGGGAAGATAAGTGATGATCTATAACAGGGGACAATGACAGGAACAAGGTGTCTGGGTGAGGGAAGGGAGATGGGACCTAGCACACAGGGGGTTGTCTCTCAGTGGGGGCACAGACTGGTCACCCATTACAACAGGAAGGGAAACTCTGCCAGGAGGTGAGGCCGGCCACTATCTGTATTTTTGTCTTAATGAGGCTGTCTTGCTGCAGAGTGTACAGTAGAGCATGTGTGCCTATATATAGGTAGGCAGAGCAGGACATTTGAAGAGGCTACTGCAACGGTCCAGGTGAAAGCTAGTAGATACTTGAATCAAGGTGATATGTGGGGGTTGGGGAGATGTGGTTAGATTCTAAAAATATCTAGAAGGGAGATGCTGATGGATGGGACGTTGAATGTGAGGAAAAGAGACAACTCAAGGGTCACTCTCAAGCTTTCATCCTGGGCAGCTGAAAGAATTGATAACACCACATATAGAGATGAGAAAAATTATGGAAAAATTAAGAGATGGAAGGAAAAAATAGCTTCTCAGATATTTTATTTTTTTCATGTTTATTTTGAAAGAGACAGAGACAGGGTGTGATCAGGGGAGGGGCAGAGAGAGAGGGAGACACAGAATCCAAATCAGCTGAGCTGTCAGCACAGAGCCAGACACGGGGCATGAACCCATGGGCTATGAGCCTATGACCTGAGCCGGTCTCAGGCTCCACAAACTGAGCCTCCCAGGTGCCCCTGTTTCTCAGATATTTTAAAGGCAAGGAGATGCCTATTAGATATAGTCAAAGTATAAGGGCTGTGACCAATGATACTTAGAGCCAAGATGCTATGATGTTTCTGGAGCCAGAATGCCTGGGTTCAGACAACTCAGCTTACTCATCTGTAAAATGAAGAGTATCATAGTACCCACCTTCTTAAGTGGATGGAAGAATTAAATGATAAATTCTTGTAAAGTCCTAGAATATTGTCTAGCACATACTAAGCATCTAAAGTGTTATATCTTTATAGAGGCAGTATCGCTTATGTGACCGAGAAAGTTTTGGGATAGCGAGATGTCTGTGCAGACGTGAAAGTGACCATCCCAACGTGGAAGTGTCAAGTGTGAGCCTCTTAAAATGAAAATCCACATTGTGGTTTCCATAATTACTTTATTAATGAGCCTTGTGAGAAAATAATTGGAAAGGCATTCATTCATCATTTCGTAGGACATTTTTAGGTGTAGTTTCAGTGTGGTGTGGAGAACTTTGAACTGGCTGAATGTGAAGCAATTCTTGTGCTTCACTGATGTGTTACTACATGAATCACCTGAAACTCTAACGGTCTGTGGACTTCCTTTCCCTGGATGTTGAGTTGCGTTTTTTCACATAGTGAGCTTTTTCTCTTCTAGAATCTGAATACTTTGTCCTTAAACTATGACCAGAGAGCATATAGTTCATGGCAGTCAGCACTTGGTATCTGAACTGATCCACATTGGTAATTTTAGGCTGGGTAGATTCATTGAACAGAAGTTCCTGGTTATATATCAAGATATCATTTGTTTAAGAAGCTGTTATTTTAAGTTTTCTAATATAAAGTTAATGCAGTGTAATAGGCAGGGTTTTTCTTAGGTTACTTCTTCTCAAAGTATCATTTTATAAAGTCAAGAGTACTTCTGAAGAGTTTCCTTTTTTTTTAAGATGATACCACAACCTTTTAAGTGAGGAGTCCCAGCATTTCAGGCACTTATTCAGTTACCTGATAATTGATTCCCCATATGAATTTCAGATATATGACAATAACAAAAAACTTGCCAAGTATCCTCAGGGATTGGTAACAGATCCAGTTATAGGTAGTATTTGGCCCGCAAATACTACCTATTGTTGATGTCCACAATATAAGTCCTGGTCAAGGCTTATTATCTTATTTGTTTTAAATTAGAATGAAAGCCTATTGTCAAATGAATCAATCAAAATGTGACATGATGACAGATGCCTGAATTGTCAGCACGACCCAGAGAAAATCCTAAAATACTGAACACAGCTTGATTAATTTCAGCGGCTTATTAGGAGTACTTAAAAATGGATTCATAATACTTGTTATAATCCACATTATTAATCCCTCTCTTGCTGATCTGTTTTGACTAGAGTGTAGACGGTGGTGTGGATGGGCAGGGAGTAGGGCAGGAAGGCTTTTGAAAGACGCTATTGCAATGGTCTGGGTGGAGATATTGTTATGGGCTGAACTGTGTCCTCCAAAAATCAATATTGAAGACCAAACCCCAGTATTTTAGAATGTGACTTGATTTGGAAATAAGGCTGTTGTAGTTGTAATTAGTTAAGATGAGGTCACACCAGAGTATAGTGGGTCCCTGATCCAGTATGACAGGTATCTTTCTAAGAAGAGGAGAAAACACAAATGCACAGACAATGAGAAGGTCAAGGGCGGAGGCAGAGATTGGAGCAGGACAGCTGTAAGCCAAGGAGCCCCAAGGATTACTGGCCAAACCAGAAGCTACAAGACACAAGGAAGAATCCTACCCAAACTCGTGGGGGGAGCAAAACCTATCGGACACCTTGGTTTCAGACATCTCACGTCTAGAACTGAGAGAGAATAAATTTGCTTTTAGCCACTCATTTTGTAGTACTTCGCTATTGCAGCCAAGGAAACAAATACAGATATGCTATCAGTGCTAATACAAGACAGGGCTTCAAAGCTAATTCTTTACTGAGGACAATAGCCCCTCTAGACAAACCTCCTTCACTGAAGTCATTGTTGTGTCTTCAAAAGGCATAACATGCACCATGACCTGGAGCATTCATGAAAATACGTAATCTTAAAAAATTTTTTTAATGTTCATTTGTTTTTGAGCAAGAGAGAGACAGGGGAAAGCAGTGAGAGAAGAAGACACAGAATTCGAAGCAGGCTCCAGGCTTAGAGCTGTCAGCACAGGGCCCGATGCGGGGCTTGAACTCATAGACTGTGAGACCATGTCCTGACCCCAAGTCAGATGTTTAACTGACTGAGCCACCCAGGCGCTCCAACAATATGTGATCTTAAGCAACTTTATCATAAATATCTATGACTTAGGTGCCCCACACTGTGCTAGCTTTGACATATGCTCTCTTAATTTATCTCTTCATGAAACCCATGAGTGCTTTATAATTATTCCTTGTTTTTATCTTGTAACAAATAAGGAACTTGAGGTTTAGAGAGATTATAAGCCTTGCCCAGGGTCACACAGTTAGGAAAAGATCTACAGTGGAAAGCCAGGGTTCAAGGTCAGTCTGGTTTATAGTCTGAACTCTTAGTGTTAATCTATAGAGGCTTCACAGTCCGAGTCTTGACATGGGAGGGATTGCTGGGATCACCTTCCTCTTTCCTGATCCATTGCTTCCTGTCCTCTCATCCCTATTGGCCAAATCCAGAGAATCAGAGGGGAGATGGAAGGGACATGTGAAGCAACATTCCTTCTCAGACACAGAGTAAAAAGAAAGCCATCTCTGAAAGATCCAGAAGGCCATTCCATGTTGCTGCAACTCACGGTCTTCAGTTGACTCATAAGTTTGTTTGGAATGTGAAACATTTGATTAGTGTCAAAACTGCATACTTTTAAGCCACGAATTATGAAACTCCTTTTTGTAAGGGAGAAGGAGCAGTTATCATGTACAAGAGTTACCTGTTCTTCAAAAGTAACTGGGAAAAATATTATTGGTGTTGGTTGTATTTGTCAAGAAAGAGCAAAAGCCTCCAGGGTTTTATTTCCAGATTTGGTCAGTAGTGTGCCGTGAAATATTTGACAAGGCACTGAACAGTGGACCGAACTTCTTGTCTCTGCTCTTCTACCCCTAGAAGGGGCGATGGGGAGAACCATTGTCAATTTTGTCTTTGGTTTCATCTATGTTAGTGGGAAAACAATTCATTTAAAGTGGACTAATACAATGATTCCCTTAATTAGAAAATACTCCACAAGACCATTCCAGGAAAATGAAATTTTCATCCTATTTTAAGGAGAGTTTATCAAGGTGATTTCCCTGATTTCCCATTTTTAAAAAATTTTTTTACATCTATTTGTTTTTTAGAGACAGAGACAGAGCACAAGTGGGGGAGGGGCAGAGAGAGAGAGGGAGACACAGAATCCAAAGCGGGCTCGAGGAGGCTCCGAGCTGTCAGCACAGAGCCCGATGTGGGGCTCAAACCCACAGACTGAGATCATCACCTGACCCAAAGTCAGACACTTAACCTACTGAGCCCCCAGGCACCCCTCCATGGATTCTCTTTAAAGCAAACCATTCGCTGGCAAAATCTATAATCACTGAGGTGTATGTTAGGTTATATTTATGTAATGATTTCTTTCGCTGTGGCTCAGATTCATTGTATTGGCTTAATTTGGCATCTCTATAATATGATATATTAAAACATTATTGTGACGGTAGATAATGGTAATCTATAGAGCTTTATATTATTTGAAACCGTGGCCCAATGTTTTAGGAAAATGGAAACAATGATTTGTGTACAGAGTCAGTGATCCAGTTGTGTAGGATGACTAATCAAATAATTGATATCATATTACAAAACCAAAGAACCCCAGACTTGGAAAATATCTCTAAAGTCATCTAGTAGTCCTTACACACAGATATCTAAAAGTTCCATTTGGGGGCGCCTGGGTGGCTCTGTCAGTTCAGGTTATGATCTCACCACTCATGAGCTCAGAGCCTCTAGCCTGCTTCTGATTCTGTGTCTCTCTCCCTCTCCCATTCATGCTCTGTCTCTTTCTCTCAAAAATAAATAAATGTCAAAACAAGTCCAATTTAAAAATAAGGTTATGCAAGCTCAGGGAGCTAAGGTGACTTTCCCAAGGTCATGCTGGCAGTTTTCATCTCTTCAACACTAGGAGGGGTCATTCATTTCACAATTGACTAGTAGAAAAACCATTAATCAAATATTACAAATCAGATTTTAGTATTATTGCCTGGTGTTTAGGAATCCCACATTCCAGTTTTAAGTTCCCCTCCACTTACTTTGGGGAATTTATTTGAGCACTCAGTGCTTTATTTCCTTTCTTGAACATTGCAACTGACCTCACTGAGCTTATGAAGAAAATATATGGAAACTAGTATATTATCTTGTGTATCTTTTTAAAAAAGTTTATTTATTTATTTTCGAGAGAGAGAGAGAGATTGAGAATCCCTAGCAGGGTCTGTGCTATCAGTGCAGTGCCTGATGGGAGACTTGAACTCATGAACTCATGAGATCATGACCTGAGCTGAAATAAAGAGTCTGATGCTTAAATAACTAAGCCACCCAGGCACCACAAATCTTGTGTGTTTTTTATTGTGTTTTGTCTTCTGAACTGGTTTGTCTGAAGACACATTAATAGGTCGAAAGAGGGCATTTTCAAGCATTTAGGAAATAAAGGTCACATTTCCACTGACAACGTGGCTATTCCCTAGATGAAATGTGCAGTCTACAATTACCATCATGTAGCATTTCAGTAACACCCTCTTATTTTTATTGCATCATGGATAGTTTAATGATCAGACAGTATTTATTACATCCTATTTATTAATTAAATGATGGAATGTCCCTAGAGAAATAAAGTTTTGCACATTTAAAACTGTCTTCCAATACATACATTTAATTATGAATGATATCTAAATGAAAGAGAAACAGATAATTCTTTTCTTCAGCCTCCACCCCCTCCTCCCCTTTTTAACAACAGAAATAATTGTTCCCAGAAGTCTCTACCCCATGAAGCCTGGGCTGTCATCCTTTGATGTGTCTCTCACATGTTAAGATCAAATAGTTCCCATAATTACGTTTGGTAATTTTAGAGTCATTATTTTTGTTGTTAAGATTTTCTGTACTCAAATAAATAAAATTCTAGGTCAACAAGTCATTGGGTAATGAAAAATAAAAAGGCCCAGCAGCATGATAAAAGTGGGGAAGGAATGAAAAGTGTTATATTACCTTTGGTTCTGAATATTGTAGGTCTACATGCACAGTCTCAGTTAACATAAGTTGAAAATGACCACTTCACATGTGTGTTAAAGAATCCCTTTGACAAACCGTGTCTAATTGAAGTGGATAATCTCAGTAGTCATGCTGATGCTTGGAAAACAATGGTCTTAAGGAACAGCTCTAATATACTGAAAGACTCTATAGAAATACAAGAAATACACTTGAACTGCAGTTCTTTGGTAACAGGGATTTCTGGTGGCATCATAAAGCATTTTGCTAATGGTATTTTCAGGTGTTTAGGATTTCCGTTTTGAATTATATGAGTGCCACACAAAAGGAAAAGCTTGCAATTAAATATCATGTTTGCAAATATGTCTCAGTAATAGTTAGGACATTTCTGTTACCTGATTTGCATATTGTGTTTCAATTCCTTGCAGGAAAGCATTTTATAGCAGGGTGTATCCTGGTCAGCAGATTTTAAGTGTAGTCCTGTCTGAAGCCAGGCAGATGAAGAGGATGATGTTCTTTAGTCCCTGGCAACCTGTAGGTCATAAGATGATACTGACATTGTGCCTGGAGTTGATCTTTTATTGCACTTGCTCAAAGGAAGCATGGGCCATATGGCCAAATTGGAAGGACACAAAACACAAATTAGCATCCAATTTAGTCACTTCTGTGGCTGGATAGCACTGCACAACCTGTAATTATTCCTATTTGGTCCCTGCTGAATCAAATGAAAGGGTATTTTTCTGACCCATTTTATTTCACACCTAATAGATTCATGTCCTTGTAATCATATGCCCTAATCACTTAGGTTCAGGTTCTTCTTGGGAAGCAAGAAGAGAGAGGGCTAGGTTTTCCTCTTCATTTGTAAGGCTAAGCAGAGGGATGCAAACAGTTGTCACCTTTGAATAATGTGGATTGTTTCTGGGGAGGGGAGGTGCTTAGAATGATGGGATTAAAATTCAGCAAATTTGTATTCTTTGATAATTTTTAACCTTTAAGATTCATCCAATGAATGACTTACATATGTGCACAAGGATTCAACCACAAATGTACTCATGACAGTGTTATTTTTAATAGACAAAAATGGAGAAAAATGAAATGTCTATTTAATTCACTTATTTATTGAAAAAGACATAGTAAGTCATTATTCTGAGCCATACACTGTTCTACTTGCTAACCAATGACAGTTGAATAAAATAATAGTGGTAGTTCATGTAAGGGAATACTATGCAGCTACTAACCACGCTGGAGAAAACGATTTAATGACACAATAAGATGTGGATGACACATTAGTGAAAAAATGAGTAATATACAGGGATGTATCTTAAGATGCATAGATTTTTCAAATGTACTGTAATGAATACATAACTCCTCTAGTAAGAAAAACAAAATAATTGGCTTTATTTCCAAACAACTCACAAAAAATAAAAATCAATCAAACCAAAAAATCATGACTATGTCAGTTGCTAATGGTGGATCTTCTAAAGGAAAGGATGAAGTAAACAAATGCTTATTGAGGTTCTACTGTGTGCTGCCTTGTGCAGGATGCAGGGCTGCAGTGGTGATGTCTTCAAGGAGCATCACCAGTCATTCCAGGGTGTGAGCAGTTTGGTGACCACCGTAGGGTATCCAGATTCATTCAGAGATTGCATCATATAGCACAGTTTCTAAGAAAAAGGATAGAATATTGCTCTACTACCTTCCAGATAAAGCATCTGACAGTCCTGGGTGTCATGCCATCATTTGGGGATGTCTTTCCTGCTTTTCTTCACTCTCCCTGAACTTGACTTTGGTGGTGTGAATTGTTTCAAACTACATCTTGCTCAAGGTTCCAGACGCTGGGAACTTTGGTTGCTGTGAAGAGTTAGAAAAGCCCCAAATGATATTGACAGCATTGTGTGCTAGTAATGGGGAAGGGAAAAGAAAGAAGCCCAAGCATAGAATGTCAGAGGGTGGCAATCAAAAGTTAAGAACAAAGATCTGGCTCATTCAGTCCATGTCCAGGTAGGCATCCATCACAGGCTACAAAAATGGAGAGGGCCCAAGCTGGAGGAAGCCGACCAGGGCATGACTTTGGACATATGGGCAACAATAAGAGTCCAGATCATCTGTATCATAGGAGTTTATCAAAAGCGTGCCTTTGTAATGGGCAAGGCGGACTGGAAGTAAGAGTAGAGCCATGGGAGGGTCTCCTCTGCCTGTCTTTACTATGAGTATTGTGAGTCACCAAATAAGCATATTTAATTAACAATGGAATTTATCTGGCCTCTCTGATATTTTCTGAGATGTGACCACTGTACAACCAGTCTGCTCCCCATGGAAGTTAAGGAAAAGATATCCTTTACAGGAACTTCAATTCAGGAAGAAATGATTGTCTGGAGTCTATGTTGTCCATTTTAGAACTTACCGCGTTGGGTTTTCCTTGAGCCTTCCTATAATTTCCTAGCAAAAAAGTGGACCTCAGGAGTGCTAAGGAAGTTCAAATAAATGTCTTTTCATGAATAGAGAGCACTTCCCCTGATTTTGTTGCTCTCATCTACATTAGGAAGCTTCAGCTTGGCTTCTCTTGTGTTCTAAACTGCTGAGTGATGGCCTCAAGCGCTACCTGCCCATAGCAGATAACGCTGACAAATGTGCTGGAGACTTTGGAGTAAAGCAAACAGAAGCAAATAAAAGGAAAAATTCGAGTGTAGGCAACGTAATTAGATTAATCTACAGCCTGTTTTATGAAGGAAAACTAATTAGGAATCAGATGTATAGTTTTCAGGGAATTTTTATGCAAGGTACGTTGTATGTACTTCTCATAATAAATTGCAGTGAAGAGTGCGTGTACGTGCACGCATTCACACACGGGTCTAGTAATCGAGGCCTACCGGGAGCTATGCTTTAACTTTAGATTTAAATTTGCCTCCAGTGTTAGAAGGCCTGCAGGTATTAAATTAGAAAGCTCTGACTGCATGTCTCTACAGTTGGTTTTTGGAGCCCATTGCCTGCAATTAGAGCAACCACGAGTAGGATTTTGTTTAGACACAGGCAGCAGAATGAGGTGTAAAGTTGAATGATGATGGACGAATTTGATCAGTTTAGATAGCCAGCCGGAAAAATGTAGGCCAAACAGAGCTTTTTTTTTTTTTATTAATTAAAGATTTTCAAGATAATTAGTTTAACTGTCTTCAGACTGTGTCCGCATGGTATGACTTGGTGTTCCATACAATTTGGAAAATGCTGGAATTCCTCTGTAGATTGTTATTTTGCTTAAAAATTTTTGATAAACATTTAAAAATCAATACATTTTTATCTAAAGAATTATCCCCATAATCCTGAGCTGGCAAACTGATTTACTTTTTTAAGTCCAGGACTAGAAGCACAGTTTCTATCATTTTCTTCCTGCTACAGACCTGCAAAGGTGAAAGAAAGGAAGGTCACCTGACTTTTAATTTTTTAAAATGTTTTTTTAATTTATTTTTGAGAGACAGAGAAAGACAGTGCGAGCAGGGGAGGGTCAGAGAGAGAGGGAGACACAGAATCTAAAACAGGCTCCAGGCTCTGAACTGTCAGCACAGAGCCCGATGTGGGGCTCAGACCCACGAACCATGAGATCACGACCTGAGCTGAAGTCGGATGCCTAACAGACTGAGCCACCCAAGCGCCCCTCACCTGACTTTTAATACTGAGGGCACTTGGCATCAAATCCTCCCATTTTTCCTTTCTGGCCAGGCTCTGACTTCCCAGTGGTTCTAATTACTCAGTTTCTGTTTTGTTGCCCAGAAGATGCTAGGTCAGGCTAAGTTTTACTTCATTGCCTTAAAACTGTGTTTCTGGGTTGCCAGGGTGGCTCAGTCAGTTAAGCGTCTGGCTTCGGCTCAGGTCATGATCATGTCAGCTGTGCTGACAGCTCAGAGCCTGGAGCCTGCTTCAGATTCTGTGTCTCCCTCTCTCTCTGACCCTCCCCTGCTCACACTGTCTTTCTCTGTCTCTCAAAAATAAATAAAAAACATTTAAAAAATTTTTTTAAACTGTGTTTTTGACTGTCATCCTGTTGGGCCTGGGGACTCTGTCCTGCCAATACTTCTGAAAACACAATTTTGTCACTTGTTTTCATTCTTTGTAATGCCATCAGCCTTTCCAAGATCTTTGGTCTCTGGGAGGCACCTAGAATCTTGCCAGCCATCCAGGGCCTGCTCAACTCAGGATATCTCCACCTCCTCTTCTGGGTTGGCCTCCCTGATATCAGGGCTTGATTGTGACCTATTTCCCAACCCCCCTCCCCTGCTCTGCCCAGGTTGACTGAGCCTCTCCGCCTGCCTTTGTCAGGGGCGGAGTTTCTTACTCGCCATCAAACCCAGTACTGCAGAGTTACTTTCAAGTTTTATCATCTTGCAGTCTGTCCTTATCAACATATCACAAGTGAGAAATGTATAAATTCTGTTCTCCTAATTCCATGAAAGTTCCTAATAAAGCACCTGAAAATGGCATAATTTTATTGTCTCACATAACTCACTAAAAAAATTATATAAATCACAGCATCAAGCACGACTTTGGTGGAGTAAGATAAGACTGGTAGGTTCTGATGAAAAATAAGGAGTGAAATATTAAGACTACAAATAAGAACCTACCTACATGTCTTGGTACTCTGAAGCTGCCGTAATGTGTTACAAACAACAAAACTATAGATGATTTGGTGGGAATCAACTATAAGCATTTATCTTTGATCTATCAGTGGGTAGATGGCTCTGCTGGTCTTATTTGGCCTTTGTCACCTACCCGGGGCCTCAATCAGGGCAAGCGAGTCACATGTCTGCTCCCTGGGCCTTCAGCTTCAAGGTGAGGATGAAGGGGCAGAAGAGGGAGCCAGAACCTGTGTAGGTCTGCTTGCAGTCAGGTCTGCGGCTGTCCCATTGGTGGAAGCAAGTCACCTGACCAAGTTCAGGGTGGGCCCTGAGTACTGTCAATCCATACTAGGTAAACCAGGTATAGAAGAACACTTCATGGATGGTTTCATGTGTTAAGGAACTGGGGAGAGGCACTGATCAGCTGCTAAAAGGAATCCTGCAGTCCTCAAACGGGACTCCTCAAGCCAAATCATTTCATCGATTTTTATAACCCCTCGGAATTATAGATCTTATCATAAAAAACAGACATCCATTGCTTTGGATGGAGGTTTCCATTAAGAAGGAAAACCCCAAAAGAGTTTTCTTATTATAGAAAAATTATGGTATTCTTGAAATCCAGGCAAATGTTTTCTATTATTGACATGACACTAATGCCTTGCAAAAAGAGCAATAAGTGTTTACTTTTAAGAGTTATGTTGAAAGTAATATTTGTCTTTTCCACACATTGGTCTTGGGGATTTTTCTGTTTAGAAAGCCAAAGCGAACCAACCCAAACAAGTTTGAGTGAGGCCAGCATCTGATCCCTTTGCTTCATGGGAATCTGTCCCCAGGACCACATTCCATTTGCCACCAAAATGTGGCTGGTTCAAAGCAACATGCAATGTATGTGGTTTCAAAGCCTTATCTTCCTTCCAAGAGCCAATCTTTCCTTTTCTAGTCTCCAAGCAGCCTCCCGGGAATTCCTTGTGGGTCCTACATCCCCTTCCTGAAAATTCTACCATAGTACCATTCCTAAAATAACTTTCCCCTAGGCAAGGCATTTTGCTTGGATATTATTTTGCCATTTTCTCACTCCTCAATATTTAATAGTCTGTCATATACTTTCACAATCCTGCAAGTTAATGCTTTTGCTAAGGTGTTAATAAATAAAATGGCTACCACACAGTAGTTATGTTTAAAGGGAATACTTTAATGATTCATGATGGCTAAACGTATTTTGAGTCTTATGGCACTGCTGAAGAAAGGGCTTGGGGGTGACAAATACTGAGATGTATTTTTCTAATTTAAAAATATTACAAATTCGTTTTTGATGATTGAAAGACTAAGCACTATGAATAAAATAAAATCACTCATAATCTCACAAAGGGATCAATTATTCATTTTTTTCCTCATTTTAGAATTTATATGTATATGTGTGTGTATTAGTCAAACTATATGAAATTGCCAATATTCAATTGTTTTTTGAGCTACAAAAACAACAGTTTTGTCTGTTTTTAATCTTATAGTAGTGATCATTCTTTCCATTAGGAATCCTTCTGCAGAAAAACAGAACCAATAAGATGGATGGATAGATGGTTTACCTATCTATCTATCTATCTATCTATCTATCTATCTATCTATCTATCTATCATCTATCTATCTATCATCTATCTATCTATCAATCATCTATCCATTTTAAGAGAATGGTTGGGGAATGATTGAGGGAGAGGCAGAGGGTTTTTTAAGGAATTAACTCATGATTGTGGAGGCTGGCAAGTCCAAAATCTGTACAGCAGGTTTAAGGAAGAGTAGATATTTCTGTTTTCAGTCTGAAATATGCAGGATTTCTAAGTTGCAGGCTTGAGAAAAAATTGCTTCTTCTTCAGGGAATTGGCCTTTGCCCTTAAGGTGTTCATCCGATTGAGTGGCCCACCCACATTGTAGTATTTTGTGGTACAATAATCTGCTTTATTCAAAATCTATGGATTTAAATGTTAAACACATCTAGGAATACATTCCCAACAACATCTTGACCAGTGTTTGACCAAATAACTGGGCATCATAACCTAGCAAAGTTGGCACATAAAATTGATACCACATTATTTAGAAATATTTTTGCATTCTGGTTTTTTACAATTAAAAATAAATGGTGATAATTATCCTGCTCAATAGAGCTCTGTCTACATCTTTGATCAGTGTGTTATGTCTATAAGAAGAGAAATCACTGGTGCACTCAGCAAAAGCAAAAATCGCTCCTAGCTATGAGAATACTTGGACATCTAAAGTAATTTGTCTCTGTAGGCATATGCGTCCAACACATGGGGTCTGTCTTTCTTGTAGCTACATCTGCAGTCAGTTGGCAGAATTGGACCTAACTGCAGAACTGGGGCATTCAAGATTGGGAAGTCAGTGGCTGATCGATCGTCTGAGGATAAATTGATACAAATATCAATAGCTCTTTTTTTTAAGTTTATTTATTTATTTTGAGAGAGAGAGAACATGTGAGAGTGGAGGGGGTGGCAGAAAGAGAATCCCAAGTACTCTCTGCACTGTTGACGAAGAGCCCAATGCGGACGTTAACTCAAGGACTATGAGATCATGACCTGAGCTGAAGTGAAAAGTCAGACACTCAACCGACGGAGCCACTCCGGGCACCCTATAAATATATCAATAGCTCTCAGAGGCAAAGGCCGCTCTTAGAGTCTTAAGCATGTTTTAATACCTTTAGAAGATGAAAAGTTGCTAAGAGATACAGCATTTTATATATATTATTTTATTTGTTCCTCACAACAGTCTTACGAGATAGATACCATTATTATACCCACTTATAGTTAGAAAAACTGAGGCTAGAGAAGTTAAAAAGCTTGAATGAGAACAAGTAGGGTGTTGAATATTAATTTGTTGGTGCAAGCATGTGATGCCAGTAATCTTTCTATTGCTGGAAAGTGGAGAGATGGTTGTAAAATCAGCTGTTGGCTAAACTTCTGGGAGCTGGGAGATTTGAGATTGGCTGCTGTCATTTCATTGTGGAGGTACACTCTGACATGCAAGTCAGAGAGAGCTGTGATGGCCGAGAGCCCAGAGGGCTGAGGAAGTGTGTTTTAGGGTTACTTATTGAATATTCAGACATCATATTATTATCTCACTGGGCAAAGACCAGAGGTGTATTTCTGATTGAAAAGCCAATGTGTATTTGACATAATAGAATAGAAGTCAAATGCTATACTTGTGAGTGAGTGTGTGAGTGATTCTGTGTGTATATGTGTGTCTGAGTGTGTGTGCACACACTGTGATTTTGAAGCAAGACCATTATAACATAGAGAATAAATTATAGATTTTAGAATATTAGCTCAGGAAAAGACCTTGGAGATCATCTAACATATCTGCTTGAATTTTGGTTGTGGAAACTGATGCCTGGAGAGGTTAAGTGCCCAAAGGATATTAGTCAGTTCTACCCCCTACTGCATTGATATAAAATCATACCTTTATGTTGAGAATATGACTTCAGTGAAACATATATCTTTGGGTTTTTTGAACAGTGTCATTTTGAAATCTACTTTGCTGTTGACTCCAAATCCATTGATGTGTTCTAGACGTTCATATTTCAGGACTCAAACTGTATCTCCAACACCATATTTCACCCTCAGAAGTGGCACAAAGGCTCCTGGTGAGACTACTTGTTCCAACAATTTTTGATGTGGAAACTATGTTCACCATAATCATGATGGAATGTATTTGTTTCCAGGCCAATAGAGGAAGAAGAATCATAACTTTTTTTTTCTTGAGATGTTTTTGCTGTTATCATGGCACATTCAAGCCTGCTCTCTTCTGCTTCCCCATTCTCTCTTTGTATTTTTTCTACTGGAGGGGCTTTGTTTATCTTTGTCCAAGTGATGGCCAGAAATTGGGTGGGGATGTCAATGAGTTCGGTTGAGAAGAAAAGGCGTTAGAGTCATCATGGAAGGGAGAGCTGCAATGTGTAAATCATGAGCTCACATGTGTACAAGATGTTAGATTCATCTAGAACAAATGTCACAGTTGGTACCTAGCATAGCTACAAGTCCTTGCCTGAATGGTGGAGGCTGGGTTCAAGTTCACTTTACTTTTTTTTTTTTAAATTCTTTTAATGTTTTATTTATTTTTGATACAGAGAGAGAGAGAGAGAGAGAGCATGAGAGCGGGAGGGTCAGAGAGAGAAGAAGACACAGAATCTGAAGAAGGCTCCAGGCTCTGAGCTAGCTGTCAGCACAGAGCCTGATGTGGGGCTCAAACCCACGAATGTGAGATCTGACCTGAGCCAAAGTCAGAGGCTTAACCAACTGAGCCACCCAAGTGCCCCTCAAGTTGACTTTAAAAACCATTAGTGTGTCAATTCTTCTTTTTCAGCAGCAACAATTAAACTCAAGAAACCATCTTCCTTGGAGACAATCACAACTATGGCATCATATTCTTCCAGGAATCTTCAAGCATTTATAGCCACTGCACATTTAATTTTGTAGGAAGAAGCATGGGTGGCTTTGTTAACTCCAATTTATGGATAAACTGAGTCATAGAGTATATGTCAGATGTGTCAAAAGCCACATGGTAGGTTTTGGGGCCAAAAGAAGGATTTTGGCACCACATCTCTGGATTCCCTGCCTTGTCCTATTTCCTGGGAAAAAATCACCTTCCACAAAGAACAACACCTGCAGAGCGGAGGCACTGTTGCAGGAAGTGGTCAGAACAGCTTCCCCTAGGATGAATGGGACCACAGAGAGGATCCATCACCACTGTATTGAACTCTTTCTTCATTAGAAGTGAGCCAGTGGCAGATGGTGCTCCTCCAATAACATGGTCTCAGACTTGGAGAATAGCCTTCCTGCAAGACTGAGAGATTTGTAATCAAGGAAATCATTTGTCTTTCTTCTTCCCTAGAAGCTCTATACCATTTAGTTACAGGACTGGTAGTTTATCTTGGGTGATTCTCATTCCTTCCTCACAGAACAGCTTAATCTGGGACCGTTTTTATAACTACCAGGCTGTGCAGACTCTTGAGATTTTGCACAACAGGCTTAAGCTATATGTGAATGGAATTTCTTGGTTGATATCCTATTAATGAGACTCAGCAGTAGAAAGTTACTAAACCACGAAAGGTAATCATCACATCTCTCTTGTTCCTACAGGGCCAGTCAGCTAATCTTGCCAGCTGTAAATTAAGGAGACAGGGAGGATCATATATCTTATCACATTGAAGGGAAAATACAATGTCAACTGCAATAGAAGAAATGGAAAGCAAGTGATTGAGGCTGTTGTTCTACTGGGCAGGTGAGATGTTTGGAAGAAGATGCAAACCACTGCCCCAGTGTTATTTCTCTAATCAGAAGCATCTTACTCTGGATTGGCACTGGAAAGAATGAGGCCAAGGTCCATACACCAAACCTTAGGTGACCCTATTGGCAGCTGGTTTCAACCAGCTTGTCATATACGGTGCCATCCAACCCAAGCGAGAGCTTGGAGAGTGGATACGAACCCAAGTGTAAATGTAGCTCTGGCATTAAAAATACTATCCAGAATGATAGTTCTACAAAAAAGCTGCTCTGACAGAGCAAACTTTGATACAGAAGAAACCCACATTCTGTTTTGGGATTCGTCAAACCTGTGTGATGGGGGAACGTTGTTGCCCTCAATAGTCAATAGTCCTGGTTTGTATTCATAGATCTGCCCTTTCAGCATTGTGATGTTGAGTAAGTCACTGGGATTTTCAGAGCCTCCATATTTTCATTTGAAATATGGGAACAATTAAACAAGATACATTTATGAAAATCACTTAGTGTGTTGTTTTTCCATGCATAGAAGCTCTTAAGTACTGAGCTTACAGAGTTTGTAGGGGGATTGAATGAGCTGTTATATATGAAGTGTTGTATGAATGTAAATCCTTACACATATGTAAGCTATTAATATTATCTCCTCTTTGTATGTGTGCCCAAGTGCAGGTGTGTGCACATACATATGTATGAGAGAGAGGCTGTGTATACAACTGTATGTATTTGTCTACTTAGTTTGTAGCTCTATGTGTAGGAGAGCTTAATTCAATGTGAAAAAGCAAGCAATGCCATATCTAATATTTTAAAATAATCAATTCCATTTAAACCACAGAATCACAGGAGAATTACATCAGCCTCCTGGAGGCTGCAATGTGGCTCTGGGTGAGATTGGATCTGCCACTCTCAACCTCCAAACTGAGTGAATGTGCGTGTGTGTTTTAATGGGTTTCCATGGTGGGTTGACCTTTCCAGTACATAGGTGAGCCGACTTAAGTTCCTGGATCTGAAACCTTCTGAGGCACACATGGCCCCGAGGGTGGAAGGTATTTTCTAATCAATAACACTTCAAGTCAGCAAAAACCTACATAAGCTCAATTTTGCAAAATCTTATAACACTTTGTGACAAAGTCATTTATGAAGGTTCTTTAGCATTTAAAAGGCTCTTTGTATACTCTGTCAGAATTCCAAGCAATGAATTTTGCTTGATTTTTAAGGGGGAGAAAAGTCTTGCATTTAATTTTTAAAGGAGTGCATGAATACATTTCATTCGGCTTTAGTTGGCAACATCTGTTGTTTATTTCAGAGTTGGACTCATGAAATGTTAAATCCACCAGGGGCCTCAGAGACTTTTGAGTCCAGTGGCTTTTGAACTGGGCTTTGCAGAGCATCCATGGACGTGCCTCTGGGCTCCCCAAAAGCCGGGACAGAGGAGTTTACTGATTGGCAGGGCTCCAAGAGCACCAGCCCTGCAACCAAGGCAGCATCATTGTTAAATGATTCACATATTACAGCACATTATATAATTTTGTTTCAAAAACTTTGCTTCATTTAGAAGGTTTGGAAAACCATCAATCTATTCCAAATTTTTCATTTCACAATTAAGGATTCAAGGCTTCAAGAGAAGTACTTTTTGCTTAAAGTTACACATTTAATAGATCGGTAGGGACCACGTCTAGTGTCCTATTCAGTCCTATGTCAGCTAAGTGAGAGAGTGTTCGGGGGAAGGAGAGAAAACTATGCCCACCTTTCATTTAAAGGTGGGGAAAGTCCGGATTGAAGGGTGCTTATGCAATGGTATTGATTCGCTCATCAATTCATTTATTATTCGCCTAACAAGCTTTTGAGGTGCCAAGGAGTAACAGAGAGCAAGAAGATCCTAGTTTTGACTTTGAGCAAGCAGTTGTGTCAGAGACAAACACAGACATGATGACTTATTACACCCAAGACAAGGAAATGAAACCTCAAGTTCAACACCAAGTTTAAGTGTGTTTTCATCTTTGATGCAGAATTGTTCACCTTCCTCATCCTTCCAACTTTGAAGAGAGAATGGACCTTGATATACTCAAGAAACTAGAGGGATATTGGCAGGGTGAAGTAGGAAGGGGATGGATGCAGGGAGGGGAGACGTGGAGGCAAGGCCAAGTGTCATGGTCTTGGTAAGCTGTAGTGAGGCATTTCAATCTAATTTAAAAAACAGCAGAGAGCAATTGATGGGTCATGAGCGAGGGAATGACATGATTACTCTTCAAATATGATCAATCTAGCTACTTATATGAAAAATAGATTATAGAGGTCAACAGCAGAAACAGAGACCTGGTTGAGTGATCCTACAACAGTACAAGTGATACTGGCCTAGAAAAGGGCAATAGTTGGTTGTAAGTTACAGAAGGTGGACAGATTCAAGACAGAATTTGAAATAACAGAAATAAAACTTGATAATTATTCAATATGAAGAGGGAGGAATCAAAGATATATTGGACTTTTTTGGCTTGAGCAACTGGGTGATTGTACCTTGGAGGTAGGGCAAGTCCTAGGGAAAGAACAATTTTGCTCATGACAATTTTGAGATGTCTGTTGGATATCCAAGCGGAAGCAACATTTGCGGAAGCCGGACTTAAGAGTCTGGATGTACGGTTTGGAGATATACTCTTGCGGACCCTGTCTGCTGTGTCTAAAGCCATGGGTCAGAATGGAAATCATCTATGCCAAGAATAGAGAAGAAAAGTTCAGACCAATCCTCAAACTACAAAATATTTAGAAGTCAACTGAAATAGATGGACAGCAACAACTGGAAAGGAGGAAAACCAGGACAGTGTGGTATCATGAAAACTGATGTTCAGTGTCTGTTGGGCTCTCAACTCTGGGGTGTCTGCTGTGGTACCCAGCATGTGGTAGGTACCCCACCGTTGGTACGATGAGAGGTTTAACAGTTCAAATGATCAAGAAGAAAGAACTGTTTTTTAAAAGAACATTGAATGAACCTATAGGCTGTTAACATGTGGCATGTAGATCTCAAGTGTTAGAAACTTCAATTTCCCCACTAATAGAACTCAAATATACATAGGTTCAGCTTTGTATACCTTCTTTTCAGCCACATGAATTTAAAAGTTTAGTATATTGTGAATTTTGAGATGACATATGACAATGAAAAAAATTTGAAAATGAGGCAACTAGGAGATGAAGAAAGTAAAGCAGCAAGTGTAGGAAAAGTGGGAATGTTACAATGTAACCTTGGATAGCCAAAGTGATGCTGGACGTTGAGACAAAGCAAAGCTGGGTCTTGATGCTACTGGGGGTGGAGAGAGACAGGCAGAGGACTAGGAGCTATGGGCATGGTGTCGGCTGAGACCTCTGCTCAGTGCTGAGGTCTGATGGCATGAAGTTATAAGGATTGATTCATTTATTTTCTAGAGAGAGAGATGATGATGATGATGATGATGATGATGATGATGATGATGATGTTGATTAGTTGGGGAGGAACAGAGAAAGAGGAAGACAGAGGATCTGAAGCAGGCTCTGTGCTGTCAGCATGGAGCATGATGAAGGGCTTGAACTTATGAACTGTGAGATCATGACCTGATCCAAAGTCAGACACTCAAATGACTGAGCACCCCAGGCAGCTCACCCTCCATTTTTCTCTCTCTCAAGCATTTAAGTGACTTTGTACCTGGGATTGTAATATGATATAAGAAAAAGGAGAAACAAACACTATGCATCTAAATTCAGGAGGCATTGGATATTTGGATACTGGGGTAAAAACCTAAGTCAATGCAAGTTAAACGGAATAAAAGTCAAATGGAGAGGAAATGTATCGCTGGAGGCTTAAGGGCTAAAAGTACTAAAAATTTTCTAGCAAACAAAGGGCAATGTCTAGAAGAACATTCTGTTGCATTTGTTACTAATAATTTTTAGGAGCATCCAGCTGATTGGATGTATGCTCTAGAGGCTTTGCTTTGCAGAGAATGTATAGTGGTGATCAAACCCAGTGAGCTCTTTGTCCTCATGGTTATTGCCTCTAGTAGGGGAGACATTGATGAAATAGATTCCCACACCAATGTTATAGAAAATCATAATTTGTGATAATCCTATAAAGGATAATAAAAGAGAACTAAGAAGAAATCATGGAGACACAACTTAGATTGGAGGAGTCAGGGAAGAAGTGACATTTGAAATAAGAACTGGCAAACTTAGCCTTTGTGCACATTGTGTTCATGCGTCCTTGTAGGTGCCCACATGGAATGTGCAAGAAAACAGCTGAAGATAACATGTCTCCCTCCCCGTTATCCACAAGTCATTTTGTCTAGTGTTGGGTGAGGATGATTGAGAACACATCTCAATGGATCCATGAGCGGTCTCCAAGAAACTGTGTTTGAATGTGCTCTGGGGTCTGGAAATGGCGTGAACACCTGAGATTCACGTAGCCCTCTTCCCAGCACACATCACTCAGTCACATCGCTGCAACGCACCTCGCCTTGCTCCTTCATCAGGCCATCTGACTGCTGCTTACAGAGAGCAGCCAAAAGAGGCATGTTGGGCTTTCCTACGGCCACAAGTGCGTCATTCCCTTGGTCACGCCGTTTGCTATTGTCTGCCGGTTAGGGATCGAAATTCTTTCAGCATTTCTTCGTGCCAGTTTTTGCATATCTGTAAAATTAACAGACAGGCTTTCCCCCCTAAATAACAAAGGAGAAAAGTAATGTGGATTCAGATGTAGCTTAGGGATAATATGATTTCATTATTTAACACTAACCCTTTCCAGCATTTTAAATAGAGGGAATTTTTCAGTGAAAACATAATTTTCCAATATGTCTGTCCTACTTAGAGTGAGTTGAGATTGTATTCCTGCGAGGTATACCAACTTCTATATTTTCATACTTTTCAGAACTTTCTGGCCTTACCCCCCCCCCCCCGCCCCATAGCTGGAATTGCTTTGCTCAGAGTGTTCAGACATTGTTAAAATGTTTTATTTACTTTTTTTTTTCCTTAATCATGACTTTAGTGAGTGAGTCATACATTAAACTTAATCACTGGGACTCAGAAAACAGACAAGAACCAAAAAAACACGTACGATGGGAATGATTTGACCTCACTAATTATGATGAGAAGGCTTTGCACAGGTGTCTTCCTGTGATTCACGGCCATACTCCCGGGAGCCTGCGAACACCACGAGTTACAATGTGTTTCTACTCACAAGACAGTTCGCATAAAGTGAAAACACCCCATGCACGGCTCAGTACTTATGCTAAAATACAGTTGGTTGTTTATAATCACCTACATGTCGAGATAGTGTATGTTGTGTTTGATGCTGGCGTAGGCAGTTTAATTGGCCTCAGTAGAATTTAAGCTAGCAGGGGAGGAGAAAAGCAAATACAGGGCTTAGCAGCAGTAGTCATCCGGATGGAATGCTGAATATTCTCTTGCCTAGGATCAAAGCGGCCCTGTTTTGGAAATTAAAATGTGCCCACATTTACACAGTCACATAAACACCAAAACAAACATCTAATAAAAAAAAAGGCCTGATAATTGAAATTGGAAACAGCTCCTTTAGCAGAGACCACAAATCTGCCATTAGAAAGACAGATCTTTCCCCCAAGTCAGCTATTTTGTGGTACTAATAATGGGGAGAAAATCCAAGGCCCCAGAGAGCTGAGACACTTCACCCGAATGGCCATTTGGCTATTCAGGTCCTGTTCACTCCAGCGAGGACAGGCTGTCTGTCTCCAGTGATGGCCACAGGGCACAGTTCATGACCATTGTCCAGTGCGTCTTCTCTCCCCCCTCCCCCTCATTCTCAGCCCTGGACACAGGCATCTGGTCCTCCTTTTTAGAACTTGGTCTTCACTTGGCTTCCAGGAACATATACCCTCCTCATTTTCCTCCTCCACATCCACCTCTCTTTTTCTGGTTCCTTTCCTGATGCCTCTCCATCTTTCTTATCTCGAACTGTGGGTGGGTCTCAGAATTCAGCCCTCAGGCGTCTCCTCACCATGTACACTCATCGTTTGGGTGAACTCATTCCGTCCCGTGGATTGAAGTGATCCATATGGTGCAGGGGCCCTGGTTTTCTGTCCAGACTGGGATTTTCTGGCACCTATAAACTATTCCTTATATCCACTTATCTAACAGTGGAGTTTTGGCTTCCCCCCTCCCCCACCCTACATCATCATTTTGGTGGCTTATGCCAGAAACTGGGTGCCCTCCATAGGGACTCATTTTTTCATATCCCCATCTAATTTGTCAGCAAATCCTCTGAACTCTGCCTTAGCAGAACTCCAAGCAGAACATCCATATTTTAACTACTTTAAAATTTGTATTTCTTGGCCCTGGTCTGTGCTGGCCTCATCCCTAGATGGGATTATGACAATAGCCCTCTAACTGGTCCCACTTCTTTAGCACTTACTTCTAAAAGTAGTGCAAGTAAAATATGTTGCCAGAGTGATCTTATTTAAAAACACCAGTCCGACTGTGACAATCGTCTGCTCAAAACCCTCTGATGGCTTCCACGTGTCTCCTAGCAAAAGCCCAAGGGCTTCCAAACTCTGACAAAGCAAAGGAAACCCTGTGGTTCATCTCTGATTTCATGGCTTTTAACTCTCGCCCTTGCTTCCTCCTGGCAAAGCCATAGTGGCCTTTCTGCTCTTCTTAAATAAACCAAGCCTGCCGCTGCCTCATGGACTGTGTATCGACTTTTCTATTAGTCTGGAGCCACCAAAACCTTCAGCTTTTTCATCCAAATTATCTTCTCATTGTTCGCATTCCTCAGCAGCCTCTATAAAACTGGAACATAGAATTCTCACAAAAACAAACAGCTCCATTGGCTCCTCCCCTGCTTTGTCCTCGATGGCAAATATGACTCCTGGGAAATCTTCATTTCTTCTTCTCCATGCACTGGAATCACATTTTGCTGTATTGCTTAGTGGCCAGAAAAGCACCTGGCATATTTTAGATACTCAGTTAATATACTTTAAACTAACCCTGTTGGATGTGCTTATTATTAATTAATTTTTAAAATGTTTATTTTTGAGAGAGAGAAAAAAAGAGCAATCAGGGGAAGGGCAGAGAGTGAGGGGGACAGAGGATCCGAAGCAGTCTCTGTGCTGACCGCAGAGAGCCCCATGTGGAGCTTGAACTCATGAGCTCATGACCTGATCTGAAGTCGAATGCTTAATAGACTGAGCCACCCAGGTACTCCTTAATATTAATTAATTTATTCATGTGTTTGTCTCATTATCTTAGAAAGAATCCTCCATGAGCCTGTTGTCCTATTAAAAAAAAGAAGAATGTTACTGGTGTTCACATTACTTGGGATTAATTTGAAGATTCAATTTTGGAATGAATTAAAGCACTTAGCATGATCCAGGGTATGTAAGAAGATCTCAAACAGTGTCCATGATGATTATGCTGGCCTTAGAATTTTATGGTAGCTATTTAGTTGCTCTTATTTAAACTGCTATCTGCCAGGAAAGATCAGGCATATACTTTACCCACAGGGACCTAACAGGGGAAATATAGGCATATAAGTATTTCTAATATAATGTAGAAAATACGAGAGGTAGGTGAAGGATTCATAAAATAGGTGGGCAGTTATAGAGTTTTACTGGGACTTTTTAGTCAAAAGACTCACTATAGTTGAAACCCATAGTGCCACCTTGCATTAGCTTTTTGAACTTGAACAAATTATTTGACTTTTCTAATTTATAGAATAGAAATGAGGAGGAGGGTGCTGAGTCTCCCATAGAATTGCTGAAAAGAGTAAATGAGATAGGATATGCAACACATTTACTAGCGAGCTGACTCATTCCATAGTCCCAAATAGAATCTAATGCAGCAAAAGAAATTTATGTGTCTAGAGAAAATCCTGCAGGGACCATTTAAAACAAATTTTTAACATGATGTAAAGGGGTTGGCATATTTTAAAAAGATGAGAAGTGTGTAAGTAATTGTGGCAAAGAAAATTGAGAATTAATTCCTTGAATTGTGGCTGAGCTCAGCGTTTTGCAGCACCCATGTTGCTATGTGTCTTCCACACAGCGTGGAAGGCTGCCTTTTCCTTGTATTTCTGATGAATGGGCTAATACACTGGACTGAAAAAAGTAAAGTCAAATTTGTCATTTATAAAATGGTTTGATGGGTAATATCCTGTCGCCACTGAAAGGAAAATTTCTAAAGATGTTGGCTGCAAATATACATCAGAATCGTGTAGATTTTGTAAGAAGCCAAATTGGGCTCCATACTCTGTGACCAATATCACTCTGTCACTCCCCTTTTAGCCGTTGGAACAATGCAAGTGCCTTCTTTCCTAACTAGCCCAGTAGAAAGTGTCCTCATCACTGTGCACAAAATCACTGTTTTCATAATTTGGGTAATTATTGCTGAGTCTAGCTAAATTCCACCTATGAGGACACACGGGCATGTGATTTTCTATTTTCTTTACACAGGCATCTCTACTTTTGTCTACGCTGTGGTTTGCTCTCAATTTCCAGATATTCAGTGTTCAACAATTGAAAATAGTCACCTTTTAAATATTACCTCCTTGTTTGAGAAGTGTTGTGTTAGATAATTGTTTTAAATGCTGACTTTTTTTTACACTATATTTGTTTTGATGAATATATACATAGTTTTTTAAATGAGTAGTGTCATATTTAAGGATGCAACTTCTGAACGAAATACGTCAGGTGTATGGAATTCTTGCTATTTCTGACAAATGATCCCCTTTATCGAAGGGGATCCAATAGAGTTTATGTGAACAACCTAGAACCATAATCACTCCTGATTGTATCGCTTTTGACTTGCAGCCCACTCCACAGTTTGGTTGCTGTTTGTTTCCTCGTTCAATGTCTCTGCACCTTCATTAGAATGTACACCACATGAGGGCAGGAGTCCTGTTTGTCCTGAGCTCAGCTGTAATCTCAGCATCAAAAAAAAAAAAAGGCTGACACTTAAGAGGAGCTTAATGAGTATTTGTTTGGTGACTTGCAGATGGTTGAATTCTGTTTTAAAGTCTATAAATGCATCACTGGAGAGTGTACGACTTTAGGGTACCACTCATATTGACATCTTAGAATGTGGATATTTTGACATTTAGCCACACATGGCTTATGTGAGCTACGGGAAGATGAGATGAGATTAGATTGACTGGATGCCTGGCTTGTGTCAGCGGTGTTCTAGCAGATCAAAGTTCTGGGCCATGTCTGGGGTGGGGTGCGGTGGGGAGGCTGAACTTCCTCAAGGTAAATTGCTGCTTCTGTTTCCCCGCCCAAGTTACTGCAAGAAAATTGCTTTGTGTCCACAATTTAAGTTCTGTGTGCTTTTGCATATATTTACTTTGCAGTAAGAATAGTGGGTGAAGAAATCGTGTTTGTTGCTTGCTTTTAATCACCCATACAATGCTCCTACCGACCCAGACAAAATTTGGTCTTAAATCATTGAAAGGCTTCCCACAAATTTTGAATCTGTAGCCTCATAGTCAACTGGAAGGAAGTAATGAAGCATTTCCAAGTGAAATCCTGTTTCTAAAGAAGATCAAGAGAGGACAACGAAAACAGTTTACATTAGAGTCCGCTCCAGAAGCTCATAAAGAAAAGAAAAGATGAATTATTAAGGGGGAAATGTGGGCCACGTAGCCTGCATTGTAAGAGTGCTGGAGGTTTTGTAAGTGTGATAATCCCACACATACGTCTGGGTTGTGGGCTCTCCCGGCCTTATCTGACTGTCTCTGGAACCTCCAAGGTGACTCATCACCCCACCTCAAACCTGTCCTCGATTACAGCTCTCACTCACTTTTCCCTTTGAACTTGTGCACCTGTGTTCACACACAGAGTAGAAACACAGGTAGCTGTGGGTGAGTGACCATGGCAAGAACAGTTTTCCAAATGAGGAAAACCAGGGTGTCGATTCAACTCTACAGACCAACGGTTATGTGCTCACTTTTTTTTCCTCCTGAGCCTGACTTTTCTCATCTGCTTAATAGTAATTCTAGTAACTATGTGTACTCCAGACATTTTACATACATCACCTCCTTAATCTTTACAATTACTCCATATGATGTCTTTTCAATGAGTCTCCCTGACTGGGATTCGATCCTGTGTCACCCCGGAACCCCTTCCCCATGTGCTCTTATTGGGGCATTAGGGAAGGCTATGAGGGACATTCTCTTGAGAGCTGGACTCACAGTTTTTAAATTAAAGACCAGTCTAGGTCCTACTGTGAAGGAACTTTGCAGATGGAATTAAAGTCCCTGATCAGTTGGTTTCAAGCTAATCAAAATGTTTTTTATTTACTTTGGGGAGAGTGAAAGAGAGAGAGAGAGAGAAAGAGAGAGAGAGAGAGAGAGAGAGAGAGAGAGAGAGAGAGAGAGAGAGAGAGAGAGAGAGAGAGAGAGAGAGAGAGAGAGAGAGCGCACACAGAAACAGGGGAGGGGCAGAGAGAAAAAGGGAAACACAGCATCTGAAGTAGGCTCTAGGCTCTGGGCTGTCAACACAGAGCCCAATGTGGGACTTGAACCCATGAACTGTGAGATCACAGTCTGAGCCAAAGTTGGATGCTTAACAGACTGAGCCACCCAGGCCCCCCAACTTTGAGCTAACCAAAAAGGAGATTATCCAATGTAGCCCTGACTCCATCATTTGGAAGGCCTTTAACAAGATGGGTTAGGCCTTCTCTGAGCTCAGAGATTCCAAACAGCTGGGAGTCTGCAATTGCACTCTTTTCCTCTGGCTCTTCCTTCTGGATGGTGACCTGGTGGTGGTGGACAGCCAGCACCGGCTCTTGCCCACAAGATTCCAGCCTGCTCCTTCCTTTCCTGATGGCTGCCTAAGGACTTAGCACTTGTTTCACCCACCCGCACAATGGTCTAAGACAATTATTGTAATAAATCCCTTTATGTTGAACCCTGACTGCTACACCCCCAGTGTGGCTAATATTTTCAACACTATTATGAAAGTAATGAAGCTTGAGAAGTTAACTATGTTACTTGCATTTGGCAGTAAGCCCCAGTGTGGAGCTGGACACTTGAGGCTATGCTGCCTAGGACAAAAATGGCTGACGAATAGTCTTGAAAATATCTTAGAAGATCAAATAAAGCATAGACTGGATCCCGGAAAGCAGGCATTGTATTAATCTTGCTTACCACAGTAGACCTGTTCTTGCAGGTCTGGAGTGTGGTGGCATTTGTTTTCGAATGAATGAATAAATGGGAAGTATAAAGTGCTAAGCATATGTAGGTGTTACTATTATCAATAACAACAGTTCAATTTGTTTGGGCTCTTATAAAATTACTCTTTGTCACCATACTTTTGCATGCTTGTGAGAATCTCCACCCATTTTTTTTTTCCTTTAGCTCAGAAATTTGGATGGAAAACCAAAGGTTCACAGTCCTATCTCAGCGTGACCATTCACTGTGTTTCCTTGGGCAATCTATTTAAGAACACGGACTCAAGTTCTAAGAATATAAACAACACCCAACAGCATTTTCCCTATGTGTCACAGATATGTCAGTAGGATCCTTAGATAATATCTGAATGCCTGGGATGCCTATCATGGGTCTTGAGTGGTCACGATGGGCATGACTCTGTATTTGGCACAGAGAAGGACCAAAAGAGACTGTGGGCCTTGCACTTGAGGAATTTACAATCAGGGTGAGACAGGACAGCAAATCCAAAATGAGAGGAGAAGTAAGATCACAGCCACGTGTATATTCCTTTTGTGTAAATATATAGATGTGCTTTGTCAACCTTCAGCCGAGCAACTGGGTTTTGATAGATTACGTGGTGAATCTTCTATGAAGATGGGGATTTTGCTTTTTAAAGTTACCTCTGGATCTCCTACTCCTAGAGGTGGATGAATGCAGAGGTTCAATTAATATTTGTTTAAAATGATAACGTTTCAGGCTAGTTCACATATGCAGAAAGGAACCCAAGTTTATCAGAGAGAAGGGCAGCAAGCATTCCAGACAGTGATGCAAATAAAAGTACTAAATCTTCAGATGACCTTGAACTCTGGTGCTCTTTCTCTGTTGTATGATAATGGGTTTACTGGGCTGTGTCCGGAGTCATATTCTGATTCTGAAATATATCGCTTCGTAAAGAAAGAACTCTAGTTTGGACTTTTACCAAAGAGGTTTCCCCAATGTGTATCATGGATTTCTTACATACCTCTAAAAACAGATACAGTGGCTGTGCCTGACCTTGGGGATTCTTCAGAGGATCCTTTCTTCCAGTGTGATTGTTTCTCACCTGGTCCTTTCTAGGGAATTGAAGATCAGTGAGGATTTGGAAGCAGCTCTAACTGGAGGCACTAGGGTGTCCAGGGTAGAGAATTTCTGCGGAAGGTGTTGTCATTGACTGCTTCCAAAGGAAACAGTCCTCTGTGGTCTCTGGGTCCTGGCAGGGGATCTAGTTTCTGCATGAGAGAGAGGAGGAATCCAGCAGTATGAGGCGGGGTTGCCTCTTGGAGCTTTGGGGGATTTTTATTTCATTTTGTTTTGACAGTCAGATCCACCTTACAACCTTCCTGTTCTTATTTTCATTCCCAGTCTTAGGGTGTTAATTAAAGATTCCCTCTTACCTTTTTTTCAGAGATTCTGTCTCAAAGTTCAGGGCTGTCAGCAAAAATGCGTTCTCACACCGCATCAGTGTGATCCTATGAAAATACCAATAAGCCCATTAAACAAAAGAGGAGTTAAGAGGGAATAAGACAAATTTCTCAGCTATGGGCCATTTCACTGCAAATCCACTTTAATATCTTTCAGGTTACACTTGACTTGTGCATATAAAGAGTGTGGAAACAAGAACCGAAATCTAATAATTCAGAGAGCGCAAGTGAAATGTGACAACACTTTCATGACTGAAAATGAAAGGGAAACTAATTGCTTGTTCTGTTGGGTTAAGAGAATGAAATGGGTTACCAAAACTTTAATTTAGCCAGGAAGACACATCTTTTGTTATGAGAAGAAATGACTTTGTTTATCAATTATCTATGAAGTATCAAAGAATAAGATGCAGGAAAGAAGAATGCACTTAGTGTCCTGGCTTATTGTCTGAAAAAGGAGCTTTGGGTAGTTCCAGGCAACCTATTTAACCTTTCTATGACTCAAATTATCCAACGTTGAAATGGCAAGCCTATTACCCTCATCAAAAGCATTTACTGAGTGCCCAACTTTGCATGGTGCTGGGATATAGAAAAGAGAGAAAAGAGAAAAGGAATTTCTAGAATATATACTAAAGTAGATACAAACATGACTAGATTTATTTATTTAAAAAATTTAATGTTTATTTATTATTGAGAGAGAGAGAGAAACAGAACATAAGTAAGGGAGGAGCAGAGAGAGAGAGGGAGACACAGCACAGAGCCTGACATGGGGCTTGAAGCCACAAACTGTGAGATCATGACCTGAGCCGAAGTTGGATGCTAACCAACTGAGCCACCCAGGTGCCCCAAGCATGACTGGATTTGAAACAAAATCACAGAGGTGTGCATTAATTAAAATTATAGTTTTGTTCAAATATCATATGTATAAGAATGTATGTACATATATTTGTATATATGTACATATATACAACATATACATACATCTTATATATATGAAAATTTTCACTTTGCTCTTAAAAAATGTTTTTTAATGTTTATTTATTTTTGAGAGACAGAGACAGAGCATAAGCAGAGAAGGGGCAGAGAAAGAGAGAGAGAGACACATACACACAGAATTTGGAGCAGGCTTCAGGCTCCAAGCTGTCAGCACAGAGTTCTATGTGGGGCTCGTACCCATGAACCATGGGATCATGACCGGAGCCAAAGTCGGACGCTCAACTGACTGAGCCACCCAGGTGCCCTAAGCATGATTGGATTTAAAACAAAATCACAGAGATGTGTGTTAATTAAAAATATTGTTTTGTTTAAGTATCATATGTATAAGAAATGTATGTACACATACTTGCATATATATGCATACATATACATATATACATACATGTTATATATATGAAAATTTTCACTTCACTCTTAATTACTTGGTAAAGATGTCAAACAACTGAGGAAGAAAAACCAAATGGCTAAGATTCACTGAGTGTCTTCTGCATGGCAACCGCTGTGGCACTTCAGATTTGTGGCTTTGCTTATTCCCCCAAATGTCCTTATGAGTGAGCCTTTGTTAGCGTTCTTTATAGTCAAAAGATGAAGAGTCCACAGAGATTACGTACTTGGCCAGATTCCATATGGTAGGAGTCAGGTTCGAACCAGATGTGGCTGGTTTCACAGCCTGAACTCCTCTTCTCGTCCATCTTCTGGAAGAGATGGAGTTCCAGAGGGTTATCCAGGTTATCCACACGTGGAAAGCAGGTGATTGGCAATGAAGGCCGTAGCTGTGAGGAGAGCTTGCGAATCTCATGCACCAGCTGGTTGACCTGAAGAAGACCTGCAAGGCCAACCTGGTGTTGGAAGGCTACCCTAGTTTGACCACTTATTTGTGCTTTGAATGGGAACAGAAATGGCAAACTTGTGTCTTCCCCGGTAAATCGATGGGGAAACTGAGTCCATCATCTAAAAGAAATATCATTTGGTAAAGAAGGTGGTTTCAGTAGGAGTGGGACTAAGTTTCTCCAGCTTGCTTATCCGCATTAATGCAAGTCCCTTCTTAAAAGTGTGTTCCTCAGGCTTGTGTCAGACAACCCTGGAGACTTAACATGTCTGATACATAGGTATGAGCTGTCCCCATGAGGCACAAACTGGGGAGAGTTGGCTCTGAGACTGAGAACAGTCATAGGTGGGCTATGAGCCCTTCCTGTTGTGCTGCTTGTCACCCCTTTCCCTTCCTCAAGCCCATGCTCTCTTAGCCAAATCAGATGTGGCCTCAGACAGGCCACTACTATGTGTGGGAAACCTGATCTCAAGGTCAGAGCTGAAATTCTGGTTCTACCGCTTCTAGGTATGTAACTTTTTTTTTATGTTTCTGAATTTCAATGAAGTGTATTCTCCAAAATGAGAACACCCTTATTGGGCTGTTGGAAGATTTAATAAAATATAATACATTAGACATTTTGAATGATACTACTGTGAAATGTTAGTTTCACTTCCCTTTTTAGGTTCACCTAAGTATCTTTATCCAATAAGGGTGGAGGATGTGGGCATAGGCTATTTTTTATTTCTTTAATGAAAATATTTTATAGCAATGCGTAGGCAAAACAATTCAAGGTGAGCAAAAAACAGGTAAGTGAATAATGATAAAAAAAATAGTGAATGTTAGCAGTCAGTCAATGGAGGAAGAAGGGCGAAATGAAGGATGCTTTCATCAGCACAGGTAAGAATGGCTCACAGTGCAGGATTCCAGACAGGTTAACAGATGTGAGTTGACTAGTCTGTGGGCAGATGGGCTTTGGGACACCAAGATGGTCTTTCCCAGGGCAGAGTCACAACAGTGGTAGGACAGTTACCAGATCACAGTAAGGCAAATGACAATTTTTCCATTAATGGGAAACAGAGAAGTGGGACAAGATTCTTGATCCCTTCAATATATCCAAGGATGAAATTCTGGGGACCTGGATGGGAATACCTTTTTTTTTTTCACTAATATCTAATTGTAATTTAACATTTCTTTTAATGATAAAACCTAGATGACAAGATCTATAGTATTAGCAGTAACTCCAACTAGATTCCAGAAATCACAGATATTTTCATATTACATTACAATGATTGTCATTATTGTGAAGTACTGTTTAAACTCAGCATGACTTCAAAATTATGGTAGTGACTAGATGTACCACTAGATTTGTTAATTCATGAGTGGATAAACACATCTCTTGTTCTGTCACTCATTTCTAAAACTATATTTTAAAACTGTACTCAGTATAATTGGAATCTTTGGAAATCCTAAGCATTTATTTAAAAACATTCTTCCAAGAAGGAATTCATTGGCTCCACAAGATTTCAGGGTCCACACCACATAAAAATGTAATGATATCTGACAAGAATATAGGATAAAGGAAGGCTAGTTTTCAAAATGTTAGAGATTAGAACCTATTGTAGACTATAGGGACTAAGTCTGGAGTGGGATAGTGAAACTTGAAGATCCAGGAAAGAGAGAATTTTCTCAGATCATCCCATTTACATGTTGGCACTGAATTAAAAGACAAAACTGCTCCTGTGAGATGGGAAAGAAGCAATAAGACTAAACAGATTTATGTTTTAGGGGAGGGTATGGGAAATTAATGACTTGATTATTTCAGATTTTTGATATTTGGCAATTTCAGACTTTTTTTATTTGTATACAATTTTTTCATGTTTATTTATTTTCTAGAGGAGGGAAGGGGCAGAGAGAGAGGGAAGCATAGAATCTGAAGCAGGCTCTGTGCTGACAGCTCAGAGCCTGATTCAAGGCTGAAATTCAAGAACCACGAGATCATGACCTGAGCTGAAGTCGGATGCTCAACCAACTGAGCCACCCAGATGCCCCATGATTTCAGCTTTTCTTAATGTAGTAGAAGATCACGTTTTCAGTGAGGAAGGAGGGGTGGGTTAGGGTGAAGGTTTAAAATGGTAAAAATTTGGAGTAATTACCAAGAAGCCTGGGAGAAGGTGCTGCTTGGACACAAAGTGAGTTTACTGAGTGCAGTCACTCATAAATGCCTTTGACAAGGCTCAGCTGTTATACGTGACCAAAACACAGTCCATACCTCAGTGAGCCTCTCCTCACATGGTAAGTTCAAACCTCCATCAGCCTCCTTTTTCACAGGTCATCAACTATTCCCCCTGCCCCATGTTCCGATCTCTGTCAGTTATCAGATCTGGATTCAAAAGTGGCCATGATCCACTCACACATGCTTTTTCTGGGGGCATTCATAAACATGAGTGCTGCAGAACTCTGGCCAATCCATAGGTGGGACCATTTTTATTCAGACTCTCCTTTCTTTACTGACGACTATATTTCTTAAATAGTATAAAAGATACATCACTTTCTACTTAGCTATAGAAATCCAAGTACATGGTCATAAGGTTCCTAACTGTCTTTGGTTAAGTTGTTGGGGGTTTAGTTGGAAGAGATATTTATTGACAGAGCAGAGAGGGCACACTGAAATGCTACTTCTCTCATTCATCTCTGGCTTCCTGGGTCCTTCCCCCATGGGTCACTAGGCGCCATTATTATGCCGTGTCATCATGTCTCCCCCCTCTCCCCCCATACACACCCAAATGCTTTGGCAGCATCCTGAGAAGGAAGAGGTGTCAGGAGTGGAGAGAATGTGGACTGTCATGAATCTTATCTGAAAGCTCTAGGGCAAATTAGAAGATTTGGCCCAGAAAGGGATTCATGGCTGGACTTATCACCTCCGCAAAATTACCAAATTCTGAACACTAATCTGTGGTTGATTCATTTCTCTTTCCACTGCAGTGAATTGCTTTTATCAGGCTCTTGATTCATACTTGTTTAATGGACTGATGGATACGGCAAAGCTCATATGACATGAATTAGTGTGTGTCCACTTTGCACACATGAAGAGTGGAAATTAAAATATTACCTAATTAACTTGACTCATGTAGAAATTCATTCTGATAATGAGATTTGAATACAGGTTTTTTGCATGTTATTCAGTTTATCTAATTGAAAAAAAATCATTGAATCTATCAATTCTTGACCACTTTGTATAAAAATGTAGTATGACATGCCATTTATCCTCTCAGTGAAAATCTACAGATCAAACTTGGGGGCTCTAATTAAGTTTAGAGATTAAAAAAAGAAAAACAAGAAAAATGACACATATGGGTGGGTTTTGTAATTAAGAATCTGCAGTAGTACAATTAAGAACAACATATTTTGGAAAGTATGGGTATATACATTCCTGAAGCATAGAGACAAGGTGTCACATTCAAGAGGCTGGCTTCTAGCATCTGAACAGTGACTTGGATCATGTAGAGGAGAAAAAAGAAGGTGCCATATTACTCTTGCCCAGTGGGATACAGTCCCTGAGGCATACACAATTTCCGGGCTTTCAAATTCCCAGAGTGAATCATGGACAGACTTCAAAGGGTTAACTATTTTGGCCCATAGTTTATTTCTAGTTTTGTTTTACATGCTGTATCTACCTCTTAGGCATGAAACCAAGTGCAATAAATTCCCGGGGTGCTGAATTTCCCTTAAATTATATAAGCCTGTCCCCTTATCCAATATTATCTCGGAATCAATACAAACCTTTGACTTTCTACATTATTTCCCACTTCTGAAACTATATCCAATTCATCACAAAGGACCACAAAGTAGATAAAAAGCAACAGTTTAGGACAGGCTTAAAGTAGTTCTTTCTTATCAGAGTTCAGTGTAAAAGGTTTACAGTTCCTTGTTCAGGGACAGATTCCAGGGAGGTAAGATGAGCTGTCACTCCCATCACCTTGTGGATGGCCTATGACCTTTACAGTTAAACAGAGCAAAGTCCTTGTCAAATTCTGTCTTCTCTCCTAGCCTGATCTCATGTACTGTTCTCAGAGGTAATTTAAGATCCTCCAAATTTGGAAAAGCCTCAGTGTACAGAATAACTTCACGGGTCTATTCTGTCTCTCAGGAAGCATCTTAGGAATTTGGTGTTCCCATCGACTCATCAAGTCTGCGGTGGCCATACTGTCAGTCAGTTCACACAGTCAAGGTGAACCCGTGGAGCTGACCCCAGCTGCAGGCAAAGTACTTGCAGGAAACAGATGTCGTTCCTAAAACACACACAGGGGACTTTTAACACAAAGTTACAGTGATAAGGAGGAGAGAGCCCCTTGCTCATCCTCCATCAGCTATGCCTTAACTTTCAATGATTATGGGCCCTGAGTTTTCTCTAGGGAAAAGTGTCCAGTAGAACCTAATGCTGCACTGGTCATGTTCTCCATCTTTGCTGCCTGGTAGGCGCTAGACGTGTTGTGATGTTGAGCACTTGGAATGTGACTAGTGTGGCTGAGGAAATGAATTTTAAATTTGATTTCCCTTTATTTAATTTAAGTGGCCATATGTTTGGACAGTGTGACTTTTGAGTTTAGAGGTCATTTAATTTCACGGTTGTTTTAAAACTGATAGAAGTAGCAGGTAGATGCTATTGAAAACATAGACCCTGTACCATGGTGATGAAACTTGTCCACGCACTAATGTATCCTGTTTACAAGACTAAGGGTTTCCAATTTAAGATGGTAGACTAATGCTGAGTTTGTCTTCCCCCACTTGTTTTGTCCCCCTATTCTTCTCCAAAATCCACTCAAATGTAATCTAGAATTAGCCACGAGAATAGACTTACAATAGCAGAGATAGTGGGCAGGAGGACAGTGATCAACAGATGGTGAATTTCAAATGTCATTGAATTCTGAAAACATAGAAACATAGCGATGGACGAAAGAGGATTGAAAGAGCTCTGGACCAGGGCAGGATTGCAGTGAAAGTGAAGTCATTTGCCCAGAAAACTTATGAGAAGAGAAGCTCTAGACATGGGGTCTATGAGGTATCAAAGAGAGGATGAGATAGATGAAAACAGAATTCAAACTGTACCTAAGAGAAAGTTTCCTCACTAATTCTTTGGAGCAAAGGGATTGGCAATTGAGGGTTCATATTGGACAAAATGTAGGGTGCTTTGTGGTTTCCCCCAAACTGGAGAAGCTTCCTGAGAAGAAGCAGCATTGCTAGTGTGAGGTCAGCAGTCTAGATTAGAGCCTTCACTGAACTAGCTTTGGAGGCAGGTGGCCAGATTTGCCTGTTCTTACTCAGTGTGCTCAGCCCGTGAGCCTATTCACATTGACAGACCCCCCAGACCAGTGTCCACTCAAGTAGAAGCCCACTGAGGAGACCTATGGAATTTCACAATAGAAGAAATGGAAAATCAATAATTACCAACCATCGGAGTATGCCAGGATGGGAGAGAAAGACAAAGTGAAATAAAGAAGACAAATTCAGGAGGAAGCCAGGAAAATTTAGTGATGAATCAAGTTTTTTGATGTTATTATTATGATTTAAAAACACCTCTCCTCAGAGAAATCAAGGAAATGTCAAATCTAAAGTATAAGTGTGGGATGCTATGAATAATGAACAATCAAGGACACAAAAGATCTCCTGAAAAGTAAAATTATGATTGACAAAATAAAATATAATGTTAATAAATAGGAAGGTTAGTGGTGATAATTGGGCAAAAGCCCCAGAAAACACAACAAACAACTCAAGTAACACATAATATTAGAGAAAGATCAAAGCTTAAAAGAATAGTATAGAAAGGCCAATGTATGATAAAATAACCATCCTGAAAAGAAAGAGCAGAAATAAGCATTGAGGGAAAAAATGAAGGAAATAACAAAAATTGCTAAAGTATGTCCCAAACCTCGAAATTAATATTATACCAATGTTGGAAGAATGAAAGAAATGCCAAGTATTACAAGAATGGCATGATTCAAATAGGTTGTGAACAAATATGTGGCATGGATTTAACACCTGTTAAATCATCAGCAAAAAACAAAACACACACACACACACACACACACACACGCATATCCACACACACAACATTGACTTCCAGACTGGGAACACACACCTCTGAATGGCTTCTGTGTCCTAACATTTGACTGAGGGATGGGAAATGCGTCTAGCAGGACTCCTCTGAGAATAATATTTACTAGAAAGTGCAAATACTCTGCTCATTTTTAACTTTTGTGGTTAACTTACAGTCAAAGCTGACAAATTCACTATAATTTCAAACCAGAAGAAAAATATAATGAATCTCGATGATGTCGAAGTTTGTGGTTAAGAAGATGGGAGTAGGGAGTTGATAGAAATAAAGTTTTTCTCAATAACATCCTTGATACAGGCTAAGTACTCAAGTTCCCCCTACCCCCCACAGAACAGTAAACAGCAGCCTAAGTATATTATTTGAATTTATAAAAGGAGTTACCAGAGATTGAATATTATAATGTTGCTTTCAAAAACTGGAAAGAGAGAAAAAAAATGGCCGTGGAAAGGGTTGTCAGCTACATCCACAGCCTCTGTGGTCTGGAGTCAGTAGATAATGCCTAAGTGGAAAGAGTGGTATATTATTTACACCTAAGATAAACCAGGAAAAACACACCAAAAAAACCCCACTAAAAGTGGTGGGTGTTCAGGAGCACATCAGAACTAGGAGTCAATGAGGTGGCTTGAGAGAGTGTTGCTGTTTATTATGGGTTCTCCTTTAGTTTTATTTTTTAACCATATGCAAATTTGATTAAAACAAAAAAATAGGGCTGCATGCAACTTTTAGAAAGCAGTAAACTTTACACTTTTAATTCATGTGCTTTTAAAATGTTTTAACGTAAAGATGACTTCTCACTTCATGGCACAAAAGTTTTGGTAAGAGATAAAGGATGTGCATAAACTTAATGGCTATCAAACTGGACCCCAAGATGTCACATTTGATCAGCTCACACAACACGTCTTACACATGTTGACCTAAGGAGTCAATGAAGGACTTCTGCCTTCAATTTTTCTCCAGATTTTTGCTTCTAGCTACTTAAGCCACTGTGTCCAGCTCTGCTTCCCATTCCCATTGGCTGTCCCAATCCTGAGAGCTTTCTTTGGTCTCCATCTGCCACTACTGGCCAGACTGATGAGCCTTCAAAGCACACATTTACCACATGACGGCAGGATCATCTTTTTACATGTCATAGAAATGCCAGGAGTAATATCTATAAACATTACTCGACACCTAGTAGGTGTGACTTGCTTTACTTATGTGTTATCACTATTATATATTATTAACCTCATCATTCGGATGAAGAAGCAGAGTCTCTAAATGCTTATGTATTTTATTCAAAGTCACATAATTGATCAGAGGCAGGGCTAGGATTTGGATATAGGGATCCTGCCTCTAGGATATCAGAGCTCCCCTTTTGGGTGTTTCCAAAATTCTGTGTGTACAGATAGTTGCATTTTCTTTGTGTTGGCCATTATGTTTGTGAGGGAGAATGGAATATTTGCAACTTTTATGTCTCTCAGGCGCAAAGTCAGAATTATTTTGGAAGGTGGAGCCGATTCATGTTGTGAAGACTAAACAATTCATGCCTGTATTTTTATGTAGGTGTTTGATACACTGGAAATTCATAACTTTGAGGCATGTAGGCCTCTCCCAATGGTTTTGAAGAAGCCACTTAACATCTCTGAACCACAATGTCCTGACCTCTGAAATAGGAAACAAAAACTGGGATGTGAGTCATCGTAGATCATGACTACCAAATGCCTGTCATTCCTGGACCTCTCTCCATTTTTTTTTCAAATTTAGTATTTATTTATTTTTTTAATATACTTTATTACCAAGTTGGTTTCCATATAACACCCAATGCTCTTCCCCACAAGTGCCCTTCTCTATGACCATCACTCCCCTTGTCTTCCGCCCTCCCTCTTCAGCCCTCAGTTTGTGCTCAGCATTCAAAAGTCTCTCATGATTTGCCTCACTCCCTCTCCCCAACTCTTTTACCCCCCTTTCCTTTTCCCATGGTCTCCTGTTAGGCTTCTCCTGTTAGACCTATGAGTGACAACATATGGTATCTGTCCTTCTGAGCCTGACTTATTTTGCTTAGCATGACATCCTCTAGGTCCATCAATTTTGCTACAAATGGCCATATTTCATTCTTTCTCATTGCCATGTAGTATTCCATTGTATATATATATATATATATATACCACATTTTCTTGATCCATTCATCAGTTTATGGACATTTAGGCTCTTTCCATGTTTTGGCTATTGTTGAAAGTGCCGCTATGAATATTGGGGTACATGTGCCCCTATGCATCAGGACTTCTTTATCCCTTGGGTAGATCCCAGCAGTGCTATTGCTGGGTCATAGGGGATTTGTATTTCCCTAATGCTGAATGATGCTGAGCATCATTTCTTGTGCCTGTTGGCCATCTGGATGTCCTCTTTGGAGAAGAGTTCAAGTCTTCTGCCCATTTCTTCACTAGATTATTTGTTTTTTGGGTGTGGAGTTTTGTGAGTTCCTTATAGATTTTGGATACTAGCCCTTTATCTGATATGCCATTTGCCACTATCTTTTCCCATTCTGTCAGTTGTCTATTAGTATTGTTGATTGTTTCCTTTGCAGTGCAGAAGTTTTTATCTTGATGAGGTCCCAATGGTTCATTTTTGTTCTTGATTCCCTTGTCTTTGGGGATGTGTCAGGTAGGAAATTTCTGAGATTGAGGTCAAGAAAGTTGTTTCCTGCTTTCTCCTCTAGGATTTGGATGGCTTCCTGTCTCACATTCAGGTCGTTTATCCATTTTGAGTTTATTTTTGTGAATGGTGTAAGAAAGTGGTCTAGTTTCATTCTTCTGCATGTTGCTGTCCAGCTCTCCCAGCACCATCTGCTAAGAGGCTGTCTTTTTTCCATTGGATACTCTTTCATGCTTTGTCAAAGATTAATTGGCCATACACTTGTGGGTCCAGTTCTGGGTTCTCTATTCTATTCCATTGGTCCATGTGTCTGTTTTTGTGCCAGTACCATACTGTCTTGATGATGACAGCTTTGTAGTAAAGGCTAAAGTCTGGGATTGTGATGCCTCCCGTTTTGGTTTTCTTCTTCAATATTACTTTGGCTATTTGGGGATTTTTGTGGTTCCATATGAATTCTAAGATAATTTGCTCTAGCTTTGAGAAGAATGCTGGTGCAATTTTGATGAGGATTGAATTGAATATGTAGATTCCTTTGGGTAATAATGATATTTTAACAATGTTTATTCTTCCAATCCATGAGCAGGGAATGTTTTTCCATTTCTTTGTGACTTCTTCAATTTCTTTCATAAGCTTTCTATAGTTTTCATCATACAGATATTTTACATCTTTGGTTAGTTTATTCCTAGGTATTTTATGGTTTATTTTGCAATTGTGAATGGGATCAGTTTCCTGATTTCTCTTTCTGTTGTTTCATTTTCAGTGTATAAAAATGCAACCGATTTCTGTATGTTGATTTTGTACCCTGCCACTTTGCTGAATTCATGGATCAGTCCTAGAAGTCTTCTGATGGAGTCTATCAGATTTTCCATGTAGGTTACCATGTCATCTGTGAAAAGTGAAGGTCCGACTTCTTCTTTGCCAATTCTGATGCCTCTTATTTCCTTTTGTTGTCTGATTGCTGATGCTAGGACTTCCAGCACTATGTTAAACAACAGTGGCAAGAGTGGACACCCCTGCTGTGTTCCTGATCTCAGAGGGGAAAGCTCTCAATTTTTCTCCATTGAGGATGATATTAGTTATGGGGTTTTCATAGATTGCTTTAATAATATTTAAGTAAGTTCCTTCTATCCTGACTTTTTCGAGGGTTTTTATTAAGAGGAGATGTTGTATTTTGTCAAATGCTTTTTCTGCATCTATCAACAACCTCCCTCCATTCTTGCCTACACTCCACCCTCCCTCCCCTAGTGAACCACTCTTGTCTTCTACAAGTAAAATGTCAATTTCGCCCACAGTTAATATGAGGTCCACCTTGAGCTATTCTGCTTTCAATCATTTCCCTTCCTCTCTGTCCAGCTTCCTGTGTAGTTAAAATAGTTCTAGCTTGCTTTTCCTTTACTGTTTTTTCCATGCTATGACACGTGGAGAAGCCTAAATTGAGCCTGTGTAGCCCGAGAAAAGTCCTGGCTGGCTCACATTCTCTTCCCTTTCAGCTCTCCTATCTAAGACAAGTCTTCCTGCTCTGTCGCCCTGGCAGCCTGTGGGGACATGAGCAAGTGCCTCTGGACCCTTGTGCCATCTCTTTGCTTATCACCTGACAGTGCCGGCCACCCCATCGCTCTTCTTATCTTTTCCTTTCTAGTGAGCAGACACTTGGTAACCTTGACAGTGAGTGTCTCGCGGTATTAGCCCTCCTGAGTGCGTCCTCCAGCTTCTGCAAGCTGGCTCTGCTGAGAAATTAAACAAGCTCCCATCAAAATCAACATGGCAGGATTAAACCAGGAAATGTTGAGCATTGGATTCCTTTTAACAATACGCAGCAAGTGCTACCTTTCAGGTTCTGCCAGTAGCTTTTTTTCCATGTATAATTTTTCATGCTGAATTTTCTAAATGTTTGTTTATTTTTGAGAGAGAGAGAGAGAGAGAGAGAGAGAGAGAGAGAGAGAGAGAGAGGTAGGGGCAGAAAGAGAAGGAGACACAAAATCTGAAGCAGGCTCCAGGCTCTGAACTGTCAGCACAGAGCCCAACACAGGGCTGGAACCCATGAACTGTGAAATCATGACCTGAGCCCAAGTCGGATGCCCAGTTGGCTGAGCCACCCAGAAGCCCCCTGCTGAATTTAACATAGTTGGAATATTGAATCACAGTGTCATTTCATGAATGGCAACATCTCACAATGGCTGTATTTAAAGATTATTTCTGAAAGACTTATAATATTTCCTGTTCCAACACAGTCATAGGGAGATGTAAGTAGCTGTGTGGGGAGCAGTATACCTTTAGTGAATCTGGGCCCACAATGGAGGAAGAATAATAGTAACCAAGTCCAGACTCCACTCACAAAACTTCCCAAACAGAAGCTCAGACAGGGTATCGCAGCAGCCCCCCTCTTTCATAATTCACCAAATTCTTACTAAGTGCCTGCCAGGCGCTGGACATCTTTCTTGGGCCTGGGAAACATCAGCGAACAAAACAGATAAAGTCCCTGCACTCAACGTTTAGAAGGGGGAGACCAATCAGCAAGCAAACAATATGTGATGGATAGTGGTTACTGCTATGAAGGAAAATAAGAAAGTCTCTCTGTTTCCCAGGGCTGTTGTAATAAATTACCACAAACTGGGTGGCTTAAGACAACACGAATTTGTTCTAGGATGGTTCTGGAGACAAGAAGTCCAAAATGGAGGTGTGTGAGGGCCATGCTCCCTGCGAAGTCACCAGAGTAGAATCCTTCCTCTTTTCTTCCCACCAAGGTCTGTGGCTCCAGGCGACCCTCGGTTGGTGGCTGAACTATCTCGTCCCGGCTTCTGTCTTTACATGGTCTTCTAAATTACTGCTGCAAAGGCTCCTTTCCCAATCAGTTCTCATTCACAGGTCCTGGATAGATCTTTTGTGGAGCCCACCATTCAACCCCCTACGGCAGGTACGTGAGGGGGACAAAGAGGCCTTTAAAGGGCTTTCTGAAGGGCTGATGCAAGAGCAGAACAAATTGAGAGACCAAATGGTACATTGATTTGAGGAAAGAGCATTCTGATCGAAAGGGATTGTGACTACATATGGCATAAAATGGATATGAACCTGGCTTTTCTAGAAATAAAAAGGTGAAGTGGAGCCACTGAAGGGAAAAATAGAAGGAGATGGGGTTGGACAAGTACCCAGTGGCCAGAGGACGCAGATGTGGCAGCTGCTGTGTGTCGGGGTTCTGGAACGTTAGGGGAATGACGCATATGTTCATCTCTGGCGCTATTTTCTGATTGTCCCAGATCACTGCCTTGGTGTTTTCTGACTACCAAGAGAGGTTCAGTACTGTCACTGCTCCTGCTCCTGGCTTCAGGGATGTCCTCGGCCTCTCGTATCTGCCCTTCCCCCCAGTGGCTCCAGTGTCCACCAGTTATCTCGTTATGGGTGGAAGCAGGACAGTCCCCACTTCCCTCTTCCCCATCTGTCCCCTCCAGGTAACCCATGCTGCTTACCCACCAGGATGCTCACCAAACTACTCCCAGACTTCTACAATTTTCCGTCATTTTACTATTACATTATCTTTCCTTCTTGAGTGCAGTTGGGTGTTTTAAGGAGCAGCCTATTCATTTTGCATAGATTTTCAATCTTATTAGTAACTACAGATCATGGAGAAAGGCAGTGCTAGTGTTCAAGTCTTGCTGGCTTATTTCCATGGTTCCTTAGCTCAGCTACCCTTTCCATCATTTATCTGTAACTCCCACTTGTAACTGGCATTGAGCATCCAAGGGAGCATGGCATCACTTCCGTCAAGAAGTGAAGGACTTCAAAGACCAGGGTTGTCCACTTGGCCTTGTGGGGGGCCGGGGTTCAAAAGACTGTTGAGACCGCACAGCTGTTTGTTTACCTGTTTCCTGCCGCAGGGTTACTGCAGAGGAGGCCCCTCGAGTGAAGGCGAAGGAGGCTGCTGGGGTGGGGGTGGGGGCATTCTGCCATTCATCACACCCAGGGCTCCCTGGAGCACAGAAGGAAGAGATGAGAAAATGTAATAATACCCAACACCTGTTTGAAGTATTAAATGGAGCTGCTCTGATTTTGTAGTTTCAAGATGTATCTACCATCCTAATTAAAATCACTCTGGATATTAGATTAAATTGAAGTAAATAACTGGAGTAAATTTATTTTATGTTTTTCTAATCAATTATGTGTAGTGATAAGTGAATCAACCTCCTGCCCCCCAGCACACACACACACACACACACACACACACACACACACACACACAGAGTTTTTCTTTTGGCTTAGAACTTGAGCTAATTCCTATCACCCATGCTTTGGAAGTGAATAGAAGCAAATACTTTCTTTTTATACCGGCACTTAGTTTTCCTTTCCTCTAAGAATGCAGTAAAAAGATAATAATCGTGAAACACTTCCAAGGCTTCAACAGAAGTCAATAAAACAAACTTTCCCTTAAAGCAGTAGGGACTATTATCAAGGAGAAGGTGTTCAAAGGTGAGTTTATAAGAGAAAAAATATATACTCTCACTAATGACTGCTGTGACCGTTGGACATATTTGGTGAAAACGGACCTGGACTGCGGGTGTGTGGCCAGCAGAACTCCTCTCTTCTGGGCCGGGGGAAGTTTGATGGAGCCTTCAGCTGTGGTCTCTGCTCATGATGCCACCATCATGTCCTGCCTCTGCCGTTGGTCCTACCAGGAGAAGGGGTTTGGCACATCAGATCCCCTGCAGGTCATGGGTGAATCAACCTGAAGCTTTTCTGGAGCCACACGGGTAGGGCATCCTTTGGAAACCTTGTCATGTCACTTTTTAAGTGGCACTGTACAAAAGAAAGACAGGGGACCTGATGCAGACATTTTTCTCCATCATTTTTTTTTCCCAATAAAAAGAGAATGCAACTCAAATCCTCATGGAAACAAAAATGGGGACCTCTTGTGTAACCTTGCATAAGATCGTAGCGGAGCAGGGCTGCCTGGATGGCCCCATGGAAGCATCCTGCTTTGGCTCAGGTCATGATCTACGAGTTTTTGGGTTCAAGCCCCATGTCAGGCTTGGAGCCCAGAGACTGCTTCAGATTCTGTGTCTGCTTCTCTCTGTGTTCCTTCCCCACTTGTGCTCTGTCTCTCTCAAAAAAAAATAAACGATAAAAAAAAATTACACACAAAGAACATAGCACAGCAAATTGTAGCCCTTGGTCATTTGGGGACAATGATGCTACACCTCCCCCCCCACCGCCTGCATAATTAGGAAGTGATGTGCACCTCAGCTAGCTGGGTAACATTCTCCTGGGTGGAGCAGCAGGAGAAAGGACTTGAAAGTCTGCATATTATTCTGTAGTAAAATTGAACAAGTCAGAGCATTAATTAGAAGGAAAAATAACAGTTGTTTTCCTGAAGGGCCACATGCAATTATATTATTGGGTCCTTCTTACATGAAAAGGGATCGTTGTTAAAACAGAGTAAGGCAAATCAAAACAAAAGAACAACACCAAAAGCAACACAAGCATTATGCAACCGATGTTATTATAATTTTCCTTTTAATTGTTGAAATATGCTATGCACTTAAAAATAAAAAAAGTGCATTTACAAATTAGAAGCCATAGGTTGGTAAACATAAATTTTCAGGTTTCTTTTCAAGGACTAAAAAGGTCACCGAGAATACCAAAATCATTACCGACTGTGGAAAAGCTAGCCGTAAAGGCCGGTATGAAAGGCCTATGACTGTCTCTTTCTGTTCAGGGCACCCTTGAACAGAGTCTGAGAACCTTGGCAGTGGGAGCAATTTACCCGTAATGACACAGTCTTCTGTTTAACTTGAACTGCGCTGTAAGGGAACCGCAGAAAAAAACCGAGATTTTCATAAATATTTAATAGAATTTTTCCGGTGGAGATACACACACACACACACACACACACACATGACAGTTGGCCATTAAAAATCTATTCTCAATTCTATCTGGGATTCACCTGGACCATGGGGGAGACTTGGGTCTGATGTACACAGTAACATTGAGATGGGAAATTTGAAGCGATAATGGGGACATGGGGTTTTGAGCTGGAAACTTTGAGGCCCCGGTGATTTACTGGCATATTCTTTAAAAACACCAATGAAAAGAAAACAAAAATGTGTCCTAAGGTGTGTAATTGTTGAGAAGGTGTAATACATCTTGGAAAGCTTGTAGCTTCTTTGCTCAGGTGCCATTATCTTGAGAACCTGAATACGCCACAGTTTGGGCTTTTGTTTTTGTATTTTATTTTATTTTTTAATTTTTAAAATATTTATTTATTTTAGAGGGACAGAGTGTGAGCAGGGAAGGGCAGAGAGAGAAAGAGACACAGACTCTGAAGCAGGCTCCAGGCTCTGAGCTGTCAGCCCAGAGTCTGGCGCGGGGCTGGAACTCACGAACCACGAGATCACAACCTGAGCTGAAGTTGGCCGCTTAAAAGACTGAGCCACCCAGGCACTCTTGTTTTCGTATTTTAATTGCATGGTTTTTGCAGGTGCAAAACAATATTTCAGTTGCATGTCGTTCTTATTTGGCGATGCACCGACTAGGAGTAACTTAAGAAAGCGAGGTTTAGCTTCTTTCTGGAAACGGTCCCTTGCCTTGTCTCCTCTCTTTTTCTGGGCTTGCATAGAAATCAAAGATCCAGACACGTTACCAACAGAGAAGCTTGCTTAGGAAGGAGGCCAAATTGAGAAGTGTCTTCCCCCAACTTTCTCCAGTACTAGATTAATAGACAATGCGGCAGCAAAATATCAAGTAAGATTTGCCAAGTTCTGTCAATGCTGTAATCATTCATTCTGAATAATTGGAAATTTGCAAACATGACCACAGGATTTTAAATGAAGGCTCTCTGGGGAAATATACCCGGATAGGGAAAAGGTTTTTCCTTACTATGATCAATCACCATTTCATTTCTTAATAAGGAAGCACGATTTCTCTTTCCCGTAACTTTTGACTCAGGGAAAAGATGTTTGTTTCTCAAAGAATGACACTATTTTGGCAAAGTGCAATAAATTAGCGTCATACAAATGTCGAAATGCAGTCAGAGCCACTGGTATTGGAGTTAAGGTTTCTGGAAGACTTTGAGGTCATTGCTTGTTACTCATTCTCTTGGTAGAAAATTAAAGGACTGAAAAAGACTAACATTTCTAAATATGTGTGACTTAAGTGAATATTATATGTGGGAACCTGACAAGAAGAAATATCTGGACAAATTGTGTGCAGTCCCACAGTGAAGAATTTTAAGGAAACAACAACAATTACAACTACACACACACACACACACACATATATGCCTTTTGTTTTTTTAGTTGGATCAGGAAATCATGTTTAAGACAGAGGGAGTAGTTGTTTCAGGTGATGGATGGGGCTTTCAATGCCTTTGTATGTAAGTCAAACAGCTGTCATGCAAATGTGAGGTTGACGATGATCAATGAAATGAGTCTAGAAGCTGTTTAATGAACTTAATTGCCTAATAGGCATCGTTGTTATCATTGCCCAGCAAACTAGTTGGGGAATTGTTGCAGATCATACCTGAACTAGCTTAGGTGGAAATGGGGAGGAGTGGGCAAATAGGGTTAGGGCAATATGGCAGAGCCTCAGTCCCCACGGACACCAGGTTTGGGAGCACCAGGAAGATTCTCTCCTCTCTCTCTCCTTTGGCTGCTTTCTGCATGTTGGCCTCTTTTTTCAGACTGGGCCTCCTCTGTACTGAATAGAAGCATGGATTCTTGACATTTCCTAACTCTGCCACCAGACAGAATAGGGCTCCTAATTTTTGTTTCTGAGTTCAAAAGCCATAGGAAAGTGTTGGCTGGCTGAGATTACATTGTGTCTCTGAAGCCATCAAATCTTTCCAGGGAGATGGGTTCTGTTATTATCCCAGGAAGGCCAGAGGCTTGTCCCTAGGTCTGTTGAGTGGGCCAGGAAAGACGAGATCTTTAGAATACAACTCCCAAGCAAAAGACCTGGCTGAGGAAGGGGAAAAAAATATGGCCCAGTCGAAGGGAGTGCAGTCCTGAGCAGATGCCATAGTATGCATCTACTGCTTTCAGTCAGCATGTGCTGAGTGTGTTCTCTGAGACTAAAATTAATTAGACTTAATTTTGATGCAGACTTTATCCCCTTTACATGCAAAGGTACTTTCTTTTTAATGGGAGACTATTAGTCAGTGATAATATACTTTTTTAGTGTATTTATTTATTTATTTTGAGATTGAGAGAGTGAGAATTGGGGAGGAGCAGAAAGAGAGAGAGAGACACAGAGAGAGAGAGAATCCCAAACAGCCTACACATGGTCAGCACAGAATCTGAGTTGGGGCTCAATCTTATGAATATGATGACCAGAGCTGAAATTGAGAGTCGGATCCTCAACTGCATGAGCCACCCAGGTGCCCCCAGTGGTAATATTTTTTTTAAACCATGGAAAGAATTAAGAAAAGACCACTCTAGAGTTTCAAAATGAAAGAAACTCTTTTTTGTTTGTTTGTTTTTGTTTTGTTTTTATTTTTAATTTTTTCTTTTTCTTTTTTAAAAATTTTTATTTAATTTCTTTTTTAAATTTACATCCAAGTTGGTTAGTATATAGTGCAACAATGATTTCAGGAGTCGATTCCTTAATGCCTCTTACCCATTTATCCCATTCCCCCTCCCACAGTCCCTCCAGTAACCATCTGTTTATTCTCCATGTTTAAGAGTCTCTTATGTTTTTGTCTCCCTCCCTGTTTTTATATTATTTTTGCTTCCCTTCTCTTATGTTCATCTGTTTTGTATCTTAAAGTCCTCATATGAATAAAGTCATATGATATTTGTCTTGAAAGAAAGTCTTAAAGAATATAAATGGATTACAAGTAAGACATCAATAGTCAAATAACACATTGAAACTCCCTCTTCTCACAATACCTCCATGGTCTGGACTTCAGTTACCTTAGGGGAGCTCCGGGGTACTAAATGCCTTGTTAGCAGCAAGGTGGAGCTGTTATTTATAGGTGGTGTGGTGCCATCAACTGTTATCTTGCTTCTGGCACTGATAGACTGAAATTGTTTCAAGCATATGACCAAGAGAAAATAGTAATGGCTGGTTTGGAGTCAGAAAAGATGGGACAGGTTTTACAACATCTCAGAATGACGTCATTGATATCTTAGTTGTGGAAGGAAAAGTTGAAGTTGGTTGTTTAATGAAACACGTTTGATGAAGCAGAACATGCTACATTTTTGTCAGTCAAGAACATTCATGATCATACCACTTATTTTTTTTTTAATTTAGTTTGAGGGAGAGAGCGAGAGTGAGAGAGAGAACAAGCACACAAACAGGGGAGAGGCAGAGAGGGAGAGATAGAATCCCAAGCAGGCTTCACACAGAGCCCAACTCAGGGCTCTGTCTCACAAACCATGAGATCATGACCTGAGCCAAGATCAAAAGTCAGAAGCCTGGTCATGCCACTTCTTAATAGAGAATACAACTGTTTTTTCAATGTTGTTTTAAGTATGGACTTAAAACAAAAACCTAAAAAGACTTTCTTTTGACAAAAGTTGTATGGGTGGTTTGTGTTTCTGTGGTCCTAAGTGAGCATCCCTTTTAATAGATTCTTATTTTTTCATTAGAAATATGGTTAAATAGTTCACAGAACATTGAATGGTCATAAATCTCAAATATGTTGATGTTTCAGTGGTATTACAATCCTTGAATGAAGGGATTTTATCTAAATCAAGTGGTCAGGGGGACATTGAAAAATTATCAGGAAAATGTATTTCCATGTTGGATGTACACTTACTTATCCAGTAAATATTGATCAGACACCTGGAAAGTGCTCAGCTCTAAGTTTACAAAGTACATAGAAAGAGGAGTCTCTGGTGGTAAGAAACTCCTACCACACACACATACACAGGATGAAGGCCCAGAAGAGCAGGTGCTTAATCCAGGGGATACAGAAAAGAGAGTGAGATAGTAACCACTGAATACTTTTGTGTTCTTCAAAGGACAAATGCTTAAAGAAGGACACATAACTCCAACTCAAGATAGTAAAAACTGTGGGAGATTTTGAACAGTGGTCAAAATAGCAAGTCCACATATTTCCAGTGATAGAATCAAGTAGAAATCTCACTGAGCACTAGCCAAGAGCAGAATGGAACTTAGAAACTTAGACACATTTTAAACTTTGACATTCCTCAAGGTTTTTAAATGTTCCCCCCTGTTCTTAGAAAGTGAATTGTCACTTTGTGCCTGGTGCTTAATTAGATATTTAATAATTACAGTCTACCTCTTAAGTACTTCTAGCACAGATACCCCGCAGATAATGTCAATGGGTCCAGAGCTCTCTTCTGGTTTTAAATTTAAATAAAGGGTTTCAACCGACCATCTTTAGCGGAAGAGACCAACCTGTAACAGCGGCATTCTTCATATACTCTGGCCAGTGTCGAAGGCATATCAAATAACTTATAAGATGTATTTATTTGGACAAGATTTCTTTCTAATTAGGATAAAGGTTCCGGGCAAACATTTAAAGTTTATTTTATTTTATTTGTTCAATTTATTCTTCTTTATTAATATTTCATTTAAGAGAGGACATCAGCCCAGGACCAGGCGTTTATAATTATATTTGCACTATGATAACCTAGAAAAACTACATGAAAACTGGTGAAAAAAACGAGGCCTTTCAGGCCTTTAATACATTACTTGGAAAAAGAAGAAAGGAAATCCTCAGAAAAAGCACTCATTGAGACCTGGGACCAATGGAAGATGCAATGACAGTAATTCCATGAGTCATATGGAACCATGCATTCCATCAGGACACTCCAATTTCACATTACATGTAGATAATGATGGTCACACAATCACAGTGCTTTACTTTTAACAACTTTTTTCTCTTTAAAATTTGTTAGTGATTGATTAAATTTTTTTTAATGTTTATTTTTTGAGAGAGAGTGAGAGAGCACGTGTGCGCATGAGTTGGGGAGGGGCAGAAAGAGAAGGAGACCCAGAATCTGAAGCAGGCTCCAGGCTCTGAGATGTCAGCACAGAGCCCCATGCACGGCTCGAACTCACAAACCATGAGATCATGATCTGAGCTGAAGTCCCATATTTAATGACTGAGCCACCCAGGTGCCCCACTCAAGATTGAATTTGTAGTAATGTACATGACATTAATGTATATGACAAAAATATGTGAATAAACGTAAAATAAATACAGAAAAGGAGGACTTAAGACAACACAAATAGGGCAAGTTGGTGGCAGTTGAGGTAGTAGAGTGTGCAATGTGCCACATTCCACGTTGTGCAGAATTACACAGAAGAGAAAAGTGCCTTGTGCATTCTCAGTTCAAGTGGAGCAATTAGTGGATGTGATTTCTTCCTCCTTGGGCTGTGCCCACAATGGAATGAAGAGAGGCTCAGAACAACAGTGTTCTGGCTGATGTGTATGTGTATATATATATGTATATATATATATATATACACACACACACATATATATATACACATCACACACACACACACACACACATATATATATGTTTTTTTAAGTTTATTTATTTATTCTGAGAGAGAGAGAGAGAGAGAGAGAGAGAGAGTGTGTGTGTGTGTGTGTGTGTGTGTGTGTGTGTGTGTGTGTGAACTAGCAGGGAAGGGACAGAGAGAAAGAGACATAGAACGCCAAGCAGGCTCCACACCATCAGCACAAAGCTTAATGCAGGACTCGAACTCATGAACTGTGAGATCACGACCTGAGCTAAGATCAAGACTAAGATGCTTAACCAACTGAGCCACCCAGGTGCACCATCCCCTCTTTTTATTTGAATTTATTTATTCTAGTCAGTATATGTTTAACACTAGATATATGTTGCCATATTTTTCTTTTTCACAGTAAAAGATAATAGTTCATTTTTAGGGTTAGTGAACAGAAAACGATAAGAAAACTTGGTTGCTGAGAAAGAAACTTAAGTTTCTTTTTTCTCCTATCATTCTTCTAATGATAGAATGAGGAGGCAGGGGCGCACCGGTTGGGTATTCAAGACCGTCCAGGGGAAACATAGCAGAACTCACATGGCATATTGGTTAATTTCTTGCATTAACTTCACTGGGCTACTGGATGCCCACATATTTGGTTAAGCATGATTCTGGGTGTTTCTGGATGAGCTTCACACTCAAATAGGTAGCCTGAGTAAAGCAGATGGCCCTCCCTCTGTGCTTTGCCCTCATCCAATGTGTTGGAGGCCTGAAGAGAAGAAAATGGGGGGAAAGGAAACTTGGTCTCTGTCTGATCACTTGAACTGAGATGCTGGACTTCTGCCCTTGGACGTGGGGTCTCATGCTCCCCTAAGGCTTCAGACTTGCACTGGAGACCCATTATTGGATTTCCTAGGCCTATAGACAGCAGATCATGGGGCTTCTTAGCCTTCATAATCATGTGAACCAATTCCCTACAATGTATCTTGATCTCCTCTTGGTTCTGTTTTTCTAGAAAAGTTTGACCAGTGACAAATACTGAGAGGGAGGTGTAAGGGACTAGAGATGTTTGCAGCCATGGTGTGGCACTACTTGTGACACTCTTTTGCCCTTCCTGTCCCAAGGCATATTGTCTGGCTCTCCAGACTTCCTTGGAATGCCTGCTCTCATACAAGTCTGAACAAGAGAGATAAACTTCCTGTAAATCTAAGAGATACCTACTCCCCAGAGCCTAGTGTGTGTGGTGGTCCTAGCAGTAGGCAAACTGCTTCAATTTTATTTTTTGACCTTCAAATATAACCCCCAATATAACTAAATTAACTTAAATATGTGAATAAATTCAACAATGAAAGCAGAGTCTTTTATTTAGTTATAAGTTAGTTTTTCATTTTAGATTTCAATGGCCTGTCACAAAAGCCTGATGGAGTCATCACTCAATGATTATTATGGTGTCTCCCTTTATGTCTGGGTCAGATTTAATAAATGACTCTTCCTGTCATTTCCTTATTTTATGTGTACAGTCACCCACCCCCTTTTTTTGGATACTCAATGACTCCCTTTAATCCAGAATCTTAAGATCCATTTAGAGATTTATGTGATAGAGTGATTATGGTTCATTTGTTTTGCTGGATTAGAATATACACTTATTGTTTGGGAGACAGGAAAGATTAGAAGGTTTGAACTTGACTTTCTTCCTTATCTGTGTGGAAAGCTTGCTTTTAGCATATGTTCCGGCCAATATTTTACCTTTGCAATTCTGATCAAAGTGTCACATAATTTTTATTTCAATTCAACCTCTGTGACTAAGGCAAGATTTAGGATGAAGCAGAGATGTCCTCAGCAAAAAGAACACACATGAATTTTCCTTCTGAGTATGGAGATCAATTTTGTTGGCCAAAAAGGGAAGAACTCTGCTTACCAATTTACTGCTTTTGGAGATTTTTACATTTTTTACTATTAATAAGTTGAGCTATGAGGTAATAAATATGTTTAATTTTAAACATGTGTGGAAAGCTGAAATACATACAGCGAAAAATATTTTGAAAATAAAAATTACATTGACTTCTTTTTTTTTTTCCTAAGGAAGCAAAGACAGACCCATTATATAGTCAGCTTTGCTTAGGAAATTATTTGCTGTACAACTTGAGGGAAAAATCAATGATCTCTCATGACATGGAAGATGGTTTTATATGCCCTCCATTTAGTTTGTCGTTTAGTATGACTAGGCAAATCCAAAATGAGGAAGATTAATTTATTTTCATCATGTAAACATTTCTAAACAGATAGTTACACTTTGTTTCAAGGTTGAACGCTGTGAGGTGTTGTTCTGGAGAAATTGATTTTTAATCCGGTTGAAAGAGGATGGGCCAGCTTGTTCCACAAAGTTCAGCTGTACTCAGTCTCCATTGAATCTGTTTTTCTGTGAGTCAGGCAGCTTGTCATGTGAAGAGGATAAAAGATGGATGAGAAATATCGAAGCTCAAGAGGTGAAGAGTTGCATCAAGGAAAGGGAACTACCACAACAATGTCTCCTGCACATGACAGCATGTGTTCTGAGTGCTAAGGCACCAGGTGGGACGGGCCTGGATGGGTGGTGGGTCCTTCTAGAGGGACAATCCGAGTCGGGTAGAGGGCCCTCTGCAGGAGGAACCCTGAGAAAAAAAGCCCATGGCCAAGGCGTAAAGCTAAGAACCCTGGCTGGGAGTAGTGGGTGGACATGGCTCTTATCGTTTCTACTTTAAGTGGGGAAGTAGCAGACAAGGCTGTGCCAGCAGCGGGGGTGAAGTTGGCGAGGTCCTTGTGGTCCTCTGGGAGCAGCTGATGGAGTCCAGGAAAGAGCATGTCATGATTAGATTTGTATTTTGGAAAAACAAACATAACTGGTGGCTTTATGAAAGCTGAATTTCAAAGGGAAAAACTGGAGTTAGGGTCCAAGTGAAGAAGGTTTGGATTTCAGTGGCATAGTGAGCAAAGCAGTAATGTACTTTGTTTAATAAATTAGGTAATAAAATCAGCAGGTCCTGGTTATTGACTGGATGTGGGGTGAGAGAGAGGAGTAATAAAAACACTAACAATGACAGCTAGTATTCACTGAAGCGTTCTTTAAGCTTCAGCATGAGTGCGAAGGATGAGAGAATGCATTTGTCCCTTAATTTATTCATTTACTTACTTACCTGCTCATTTGTTTTGTCTTTTAGAACTTATGATCTAATGGGGTGCCTGAGTGGCTCCCTCAGTTAGGTATCTGACTTCAGCTCAGGACATGATCTTGAGGTTCATAAGTTTGAGGCTCGTGTTGGGCTCTGCTGATAGCTCAGAGCCTGGAGCCTGCTTCGGATCTGTGTCTCCCTCTCTCTGCCCCTCCCTCTTCATGCTTTGTCTCTGTGTCTCAAAAATAAATAAACATTAAAATATTTAAAAAATTAAAATTAAAAAATAACATATCATCTAAAGAGGCAGGCAGACAAGTGAATCAATAATTACAATATATTTAAAATGACAATGCATTTATATTAGGGCACTGTAAGTTCTCAGAGAAGTGACCCTTACCCAAAAGATGTTTTCAAATATTGCCCATACTATCTCATTTAATCAGTAAACCTTACATCAGTAAGGCAACTGGCATTTTCTCAAGCAAATTGCATAGTCAGCTGTCATGATTGGGACAGAAAAGAGTAAAATGTTAATCATGGTTGAAATAAATGCGCATCTAGAGGTGACCTGTATGTGAAAGTTTCAAACTTACTTGCTTTTTCTCAACTCGAACAAACGCCTGCTTGCACACATGCCTGGGAGATTTATCTCTGTCACCGAAGTCCCATCAGACATTTGAGGAGTTTCATCAATGTCAGCCAGGAACCATTTCTAACACTGAATGAGTACAACTTTGAAGCTATACCTCATATAATTCAGTTCTGGGCGAGCTGGAAACGTGCACGGGAGAGATGGAAGGGCTCTACGATGGGATGGACGGGGTGGCTGCAAACAGGGCAGGAAAGCAATTCCCTAAGGACATCTGGAAGCCAATTGCTTGCAGGGCAGCACAGCCCAGGGTCTCTGTGGGGGGAAAAAAGAGGCGAACAGATCAACCTTCGGTATAGTGGTCGGAGATGGAGCAATTGGGAGGCTGCCGTGGGTTGAAGAAATAGACAGCAAAGCATGGCCCCGTCTGGGTTGATTGCCTGGACCTTGGGAAGAAACGGAGCTCTTCTTGACCACAGCGATGCCAACATCACGATAGAGTTAGGTCTGCTTAAATCACCGTTTTGAATGCTGCTCACGTTTTCTGACACATTTTCTGATTCTGGGATGTCAAGAATTGTCTTCAGCTTGCAGCGAAAGCATGATTCCCACCACTGTAGTTTCTCACCGGCATGCCGGGTCCTGAGCTAATTTTCAAAAGTGCGATTTTCCAGTAGACACATGGTAAAAACAGGACCTGGGTAGAAATGGAGAAGGAAAGAGAGCATTTTCTTTTCCCTCTGCCATCTTTGGGATTTCTTTGTTTGCCTCAAATGGGTCAGGAAATTAAAGAAATAAACGAGGCAAAGAGTGTGGCACCTGCTATATATTAGCTGTGGCTCCGTGTCAGCATGAAATGAGTTTTGATAATTCCCTGGCGATGCCCGCCAGGAGGAGCCGGGGACCTGTGTCCTTGCAAGCTTTGTCCCTGGCAATTCAGTACAGCCTCCGGGCTCTGGTTCTTCATCCATAAAATGGGGACAGCCCCCTTGCCATCTTATTAGCTGGTGGTATGGTTTAGATGACGTAACCCGTGTGTCTCGCACTTTGTCACCACAAGATACACGTTTGCTATGATTCTCATGAAATGAAGACCTATGAGAACTGTCCGTGTTCCATCCGGCTTCAAAGCTGAGCAGTGTTTTCTTGTGTGGTGCCCCCAGACAGCAGAAAACTCTAAGTGTTCCAGAATGGTTACCCGCGTTTGGACAAGTGATCCACAGAAGATTAACATCTGATAAACTAATAAATAAAGTAGACACTAATACGTCCAATATGAAGACTGTGCATTTCCCGGGGCTGAAAAGGAGCTTTATTTGTTTTCTTTGACACAAACTTTCCCCATGTGTAAATGGTTGAAGAAAATGCATTCCACTTACAATATGCATTTCAGTGTGAGAGGAAAGCATTTCAGTTTAAGAAAATACGTCATAAAGTGACTGGTTTTAAGACAAAGCTTATAGCTTCCTCAATGACTAAAAATTTCTTGGGAGAGATGCAAATGTGCTATTTTGTGTTGAATTTTATCACTTGGTATAAAAACAGTGAGTGCTGGCGATGCGATCACAGAACATTTTAATAAAAGAAAAGAAAAACAAGGAGAGGATTAAGCTAGTCATTAATATGTGTCTGTGTCCATTCATTATTTTTTTTCTCCTAAAAACAAATAATGCATTTTAGAGCCTGCGGCTACCTGGCCAAAGAGATTTATTATCTTATGATTATTATGAGAATTTGGACAGCTCCATAAATCCAGATACTGAAATGTGTCATAACATGAAAGTGATTTCAGGAACAAGCGATTTATTTATTTATTTTCTGTACACAGTGTCTGGCTTTTATTTCTAGCACAGGCATTTAAAATGGTCATTTAGAAATGTATATCTTCATCAGCAATGTCCCTATGGAAGATGAAAAAGAATTCTGTTGTCGCCCCTCTGGTGAACAGAGAAACTGTTTACAATAGTGAAATTATTAGAATAGTTGTTTATGTTTTTATTTATTTGTCTTCTCTTTTATAACTTTTCATGGAGGGGACCACAAATGTGGATATGTAAGCAAAACACTGAATTGAGTACTTGCTTCTCTTTTCAATGAAAAAAAAAAAGTCTCTGGACCTGATGGTAAATCTCTATTAATGATAAACATCTTTATTCGGTTTAGATTTCACATTGTCTTGACAAGCTGTAGTTTCAACTATTACAATAGTTGGGTTCTGACTTTTCAGCATTGAGGTAAAAGGACAATAGGTAGAGGGTAAAGGTTTGTGTGTGTTTTGAAAATGAGATTTCAGAAGCCAAAGGGAATGTTTTGTTTATTACAATGAAATGTTCCAAACCGTTTTAGACTTCAGATTTTGAATAAAGCTATAATTCTTTCCTATTATTGCTGACATTGCCCTGGCTAGAGGCAATCACTATAACATTCTCTGCTCCATCCATGTCTAAACAAGAATGAATCCCTACTATCCGCACCTGTCAGGCACCTCAGAACCTGATATGTCTTATTTGTAGCAATTATCACAGTTGTAAATTCACTTTTGTTACTATGGTATTAATACCCATCTTGCTCATTAAAATGTAGAATCTATGAGCACAGAGCTGTGGCCCATTTTGTTAACCATTATGACCCAGTACACACACACACACACACACACACACACACACACACACACACACAGAAAGAGAGAGAGAGAGAGAAATATTTCTTGACATAGTGACTGGTTGACTGACTGAATGAAAGGCATCTGTCATAAAGGTTGATGCAGGTGTTCCTAAAAGCCAAAAATAACTGTTAGACATCATATAAAGCACTGCTTCTTACAAAAACTTCTCTAAGTTGGTTAACAGAGTGACCTCAAGGAATAGATTCCACTTCCTAAAAGTAGGAGGTGTATGAAAAGCATATCATTAAAAATTGTCTCTAACTATTATATGATAGTTATGTGTTTGTTAGAAGAAAGGGCTAAAATTCAGCAAGTGATTTCTTCCCACAGACACGTACAACTCCTTAAAGCATGATTGTCCTATACTGGGCATAACTTCTCAGGCTGACATCATGCCACCTTGAAAGCCATCGCCCTCCTTAATGGCTTGTAAGTCACCATCTCCCCCCTCCCCCATTTCTCAGCTTCCTGTAATAACAGCTTCATGGAAATTAGTGCTTTTATGCTTCCAGGTGTGCAAAGATATTGAACATGCCACAATGGCAATGAGGCACGAGTTAAGGAGGCTGTTAGAAATTCAAGATGTTAAGCAAAGGATTACAATCACAATCATATTGCTCTCCTTACTGTGTCTCATGGCATTGAAATGCCTTCCTCCTGTGGCCTCCATTTGAATACCTCTGGAAATTCTTCAAGAGGGCTGTATAGTTGGAGACCAAAGCTACATTTCTTAAAAAATAATTGGGGCTATGACAAAGTCACTGGACCCAGATTTTTAATTTTTATTATATTTGGTGACAAAAGCAGTATACTTTTGTCATCTGAAACTCTTTGTCTAGTGTCTGTCTTTGCCACTCCCATAATTTTATCGAGAAGCGTGTTACATGAAAATGTTTAAAGTGTGTACATTTTATTCTTTCAAAGTTTTTCGTTTAAAAAAATCTTAATCAAGAATAAGGTTTGTAAGAGACCAGCTTGAGAACCACTGGTGGAGGCTACAGAAGCCAAAGTGAGGCTACTGCTTGTAGTGAAATCTCAAATCCTCAGGGAATGAGAATGGCAATCCTGAGTCCCTTTGGTTCTTCCTATAGGTAATCCTATCAGCAAAGGTGGCTCACAAATAGCCCTTCAGAAGGAGAGGCAAAGTTTCAGTGAGAGCCTGAACTTCCTCCCAGACATCATGGATTTTTGCAGTTTCCCCATAACGAATGCCCAGGTGGCTAAGAAGGAGGTTCAATCCCTCATTCCTCCCTCCATCCTTTTTGTTCAATAGCCCTCGTCATTTTCTGACTCCCTTGCACTGAGTGAAGGCACCATGCAAGTCCTTCACTACGCTCCATGACAACCCATGGGTATTCCAGTGTGCATCCAAAGAGGCAGAGGAGCACCTGGGTCAGTGGAACATGTGACTCTTGATCTCAGAGTCATGAGTTCAAGCCCCACGTTGGGTGTAGAGGTTACTTAATTTAAGAATATACAAAAAGAGAAGCAGAGAGTGTGAGTGAACCTATTTATTCATTCAACATTTAACATGCATCCACTGTGTTCAATTCTCTACCAGATTTCATGACACGGAGAAGTATAAAGTTGTATTCTTGTTCTGGAGGGTCTTACAGAAACCTATATCAACTTTTGTGTGGATGATACCAGAAGTTCAAGTCTCCATAATGTCTGCATTAAGTCTCTATTTCCAGCCTCAGTTTAGATTTATCCTTGCTTTTTAAAATTTTTTTTAAACGTTTATTTATTTATTTATTTTTGGGAGAGAGAAAGACACAGAGCATAAGTCGGGGAAGGTCAGAGAGAGTGAGGGAGACACAGAATCAGAAGCAGGCTTGAGGCTCTGAGCTAGCAGTCAGCACAGAGCCTGACACAGGGCTTGAAACCACAAACTGAGATCATGACCTGAGCTGAAGTCAGCCCCTTAACCAACTGAACGACCTAGGTGCTCCACTTTTTTTTTTTAATTTCTAAAGAGAAGAACACTGTTACATACAACAACTACAATGAAATAAAAACAGCAGTGAAAATAACATGTAGCAAGCACTTAGTAAGGAACATTTAGCAAGTGTGTAGATGTGTCTTTAATTTTGTTTATTTGAGTAGAATTGACACACAACATCACATTAGTTTCAGGTGTACTTGAATTTCACTATAGCTATGCTGTGCTCACCACAAGTGTCTCTACCACCTATCACCACATAATGCTATTACAATATCACTGACTATATTCCTTATGCTGTACCTTTTATTCCTGAGATTTATTCATTCCATAACTGGAAGCTGGATCTCCCATTCCTTTGCACCCATTTTTCTATCCCCCTAGCCCTTCCCCTCTGGCAAGGATCAGTTTGTTCTCTGTATTTGTAGGTCTTACTCTGCTTTTTTTTTTTTTTTATACACTTGATGGTTAGATTCCACATATAAGTGAAATCATATGGCATTTTCCTTTCTCAGTTTGCCTTATTTTGCTTAACAGGGTCCATCCATGTTGTTGTAAATGGCAAGATCTTATCTTTTGTAGGGTTGTATAATATTCCATTATATTATATATAGTGATATCTATACTATTCCATTATATATATTATTATATATATATCACATCTTTCCCCTCCATTTGTCTGCTTTTTAATCCTGCAAGAGTTCCATATTATCCCATTTTACAGATGAGGCAACTGGACTCTAGAGAAGTTAAGTAACTCACTGAAGGCCACAGAAGAGCACACAGTAGCTGAAATGTAAGCCTTTGCAGGTAGGCTCTGAGCCACAATGGTCGGTCCAGTTGTGTGACCTTGGGGAAATTATTTGACCTCTCTGGACCTCCGTATCCTCATGTCTTAGTTGGGAATACCCATAATACTTGAAGCATAGGGGAGTTGCGAAGGTCTCACTAGCTGATATATATGGGCTTAAGTGCTTTGTAAATATTATTATTATTCTCAAGCTACATTTCTTCTCAAACTTTTCTATGGATTTTCTGCATAACATGCTTGTATTTACAGCCTTTCATTTACACTCTCCCCTTAGTGTAATCCGGTGCTTTTTATGTCCTTTGCTTTTGTGTGTGTATCACCCATACAGCAGGGGATGGGAACCCATTATCACCACTGGATGGATGCAGGGAAGAGGGGTATGCCTCTGACTGGTTAATATTCCCTGGAGCCTACCATCTCCCTGCCTACAAAGCTAGGCTTCCTTAAACAATAATTCACAGATTAATTCTGTAAATCCAGGAGCTCTCCTGGGTGATCTGTTCCTGCCTATGAAATAGAGATTAGGGGAAAAGCAACATGAGAAAGCAAGTACTGAAGAGCTTAAAGATGGCCCTTGATGAATCAACAAGAGAATCAAAGTGAGAAGCTGAGTTCGAATTTTCTACCTTCAGTCTGGGCTGACACTGATTTTGAAAGTTGTGTGTGCGTTGGAATGGTCCAGTGATCACATGGGATAGGTAACTGACTTGCATAACTTGAGCGTCACTTGCATGCTTTTCTTTCTACACACTAGCATCTCCCCTATGCCTTCCACTGGGATACAAGTGCATTCTTGAAGATTTATTCCTTTGGTTTAAGACTCTGTCTTCAAGAAGGGCCAATAACCTGATTAAAGAGAGTTGCTAGAGGGGCTAGTCGTATTTTTTATATATGGGATACATATTGTACATAGATGTATGTGTGTGTGTGTCTGTGTGTGTGTCCACATCCTTATTCCTGAAAATATTTATAATGACTTATATGTGACAAAGAAATGGAAACATAAATTGAAAATGAGGCAAAAGAAGAAAGAAAAATAAATCTAAATAAAAAATATTGCTCAAAATCTTTAGAAATATCTCCTGGGTTTTATTTTTTTTATTATTTAAAAATATTTTAATGTTTATTTTTGAGAGAGAGAGCATGAGATGATAAGGAGCAGAGAGAGAAGCAGATGCAGAATCTGAGGCAGGTTCCCGTCTCTGAGGTGTCAGCATAACTTGAGCGCCACTTGCATGCTTTTCTTTCTACACACTAGCATCTCCCACTGTGGGGCTCAAACCGACAAATGCAAGATCATGACCTGAGATGAATCCGAACGCTTAACAGACTGAGTCACCTATGCACCCCTTTCCTGGGTTTTATTTTTATTAAGAAAAAAATACTAATAAAATATTGTCATGTAATTAGCACCATTCTTGAAAACAAATTTTTATTTGACTTATCACTGTGCTTCTCTGGGATCTTTGAGTGAACCTCAATACAGACTGATGAGGTTGCAGCAGGAACCAAGTCACTTAAGAGCAATTCTGCAGAGAGCTATTATGGTGTCAGCGAGGCTCAACAACGATATTGGCAGGACCGCTGCCATTTTCCTAGGAAATCCTTGGAAGAATGGGTAGACCTGATGTCCTGTGAGAAAACAGTCTTGAGAAGAATTTTTTCCCTAGATGAATTCTGAAAGCTCATAGGCCACATTTGTAATTTCCATGGGGTTGTGGCAGAAAATGAGGAACTAGCTGATTGCTGTGTCATCCTGGAAGGTGAGGAACTTAGGAAGGACACAAGCCTAGTTAGAAAATTTTCCTGTATTTGTTTGAGATGATCAGATGACTAATGCCAACTAGAACAAGATTCTGTTTAAAGGATTATTTTAAATTTGCTCTATTGAATAGATAAATAGGTACAAACACCCAAAGATTTTAGTCTGTGTGGCATGGATAAAATAATTATAGTCTGAAAATACTTCTGGGCACATGCAAGTGGCTACTCCTCATGGCCCCACAAAATATGTCAATGTTACTCTCCAAATGGTGAAAAAGTTAGCACTAAAGTAGAAAAATGTTACCTTGTTAAATAGAATCATTATTTATAATCTGCCTGGATTGGAAACTTATCTACCAAGAACTTTATTATTAGAATATTTGATGCTTAATGATTTTTATTTGTAATTATTTAGGTAGCAAGATCAGTTATATGTTCCAACTCTTCTGATTGTACATAGTAAAAGCATAATAAATATGTATAAAACATGACATGACAGTTTTATTTCTTTTGTAGCAGAGGCAATTTATACACATTCAAAAGTGATGTCAGATTAAGAATCAAGTTTAAAAAAAAGACTTAGAATATTACTGTGAGTTCTTCAATTGGAAATTTTAACTGCCTTTCAAGAAGGTCTTTTTTCCAATTTGGACTCTCAGCAGGGAGCTAAGGAGAACATGATGCTCATTTGTCAGTAATCAGGGTCTAGGCTAAACACACAGAGTGTGATCCATTAATGATTCCCATCCACAAAGTCCAAAGGCTGAGGAAAGGCTAATAAAACGTGCAAATAATCTGATATTTGTTTCTGATACATTTTATCACATTCAGTCATTCATTGATTCAACAATAATTTATTGCATATGTTGTGTAGATAGGAGCTGTTCTACCCACTGAACATACACTGTGAGCAGAAAGCATATTTAAAGTCTGCCTTTTGCTCAAGTAAACATTGACCTGAACTTCACAGGCTGGTGTTTGTCATTTATTCATTGAACAAACATTTATTAAGGCACTGTGTTAAGTACCAGAGATATACTAGAGAACAAGAAAGACAGATGTCCCATTAACTGGTGGAAGAAAAATAACAGATAAGCAGATGTAAATGCACACCCAATAGTAAAGTTATTAAAGTATCAGGAACAGGGTTTTGTAATGGAAATAAAGTGGGGGTGGCTGGGTATGTGAGTCACTGATAAAATAAGGCAATTGGAAAAATCCTGCCTGAGTGAATGATATTTAAGCTGGTATTTAAGGATGAGAAGCATATAGCCAAGTGAACAGCCAGAAGTGAGCACGCCAGAAAAGATAGCAAAGTGTGTGTGAAGTCAGCCTTGCTGGGGAACAGTCAGTAAGAAAAGTGGTTCAAGGCATCTTGGGAGGTGCTGATGGAAGCTATCGAAATGGCTGATTTTCTTGTTTCACTTCCAACATATCATTCTACCTGAAATATGGAAAATGGATCAGTGACAGGTCAAACAGAAAATACAGGATAGGATGAAAAGAAGGGGGTGGCTCAGTGATAATGACAATGCATTAGTTCAGGCAAGAGAAGACTGTGAGTTCTCCCAACACTTTCACTGCTCCTTTGAAATTCTAGGCAATCTACCCTAGAGTTAATATGGACTAGGTGGGTGGTATGGATATGCCAAGACATGCATTCTAGGTATTTCGTTTTTTTTTACGTTTATTTATTTTTGAGAGACAGAGAGAGACAGAGCATGAAAAGGAGAGGGGCAGAGAGAGAGGGAGACACAGAATTAGAAGCAGGCTCCAGCCTCTGAACTAGCTGTCAGCACAGAACCCGATGTAGGGCTCGTACTCACGAACAGTGAGATCATGACCTGAGCCGAAGTCAGACACTCAATCTACTGAGCCACTCAGGTGCTTATCTAGGTATTTGTTAAAGGAAGAATTGTATAGAATTACCAACTGATTGCAAGTGGGGCATGAGGGAAAGGAAGCCATCAAGTGTGCCAACAAACTTTTGGCAACCAAGTGAATAGTGGGATAAGCACTGAGGTGGTGACAATACCTCAGCCCTGTGGAGGAGAAATAGATTTGGGGGTTACAGTTGTGATTGGGGATGATCAAATATGTTTGATTGTCTTTCTTCTTCCAGCCATATTCTAAAGTCACACATGGCCAGGTGACCTGCCTTGATGAATGGGAATGGGAATGCGGGTGTCACTTTTGGGCAAAAGCTTGGGAACCGGTGACATCTTTCAACATTTTCTTTTCTCAGTTAATAATCAGTTGTATATGAAACTCTCAAAATTTCAGAAGAAATTTAAACTGGAAATATAATTGTGGGAGTCACCAGCATTCAGATGATAGTTAAAACCAAAGAAAAGCTTAAAGTTGCTTTGGCAGAAGATATAAATAGAGAAAACAGTGATTTAGCTGTACACATTTCTGAATTAACTTTAGGGTAGATTACTCGGAATTTCAAAGGAGCAGTGAAAGTGTTGGAAGAAAATCTGGGGAGGATGATGTCTTAGACCGCAAGGGCTACTGTAACAAAGTACCCACACACTGGTGGCTTAAACAAAAGAAAATTATTTTTTTGTAGTTCTGGAAGCTGGGAGTCAAGATCATGATGCCAGCCTGGTCACTTTGGTGAGGTCTCTCTTCCTGCTCCCAGATGCTTACTTTATCTTTACATGGCCTTTCCTCTGAGCACATATGGAGAGAAAGAGAGAACAAGCTGGTAGAAGCTCTGGTGTGTCTTCTTGGAAGAACACTTAGCTTGTTGAATCAGGGCCTCACCATTATGACCTCATTTAACCTTAGTGATTTCCTTAGAGACACCAGGTCCAAACCCAGCCATACTAGGGATCGGGCTTCAACATACTAATTTAGAGGTGACACATTCAGACCATAATAGACAGTATTGAGAACTCAAAAGGCCTCAAGAGAAAAGTCTTTCAGGAAGCAGGAAGTAATTAATTGTTTTAGTTGCTTAGCAGAATGAGGAGTGCCTATTGGGTATGGCCACATGTGGGTAATTGATGACTTTGGCAAAATCAGTTTCAATGGCATGGTAAGGGAAAAAGCCAGGCTGAAATTAGTTGAGTAGTAAATGGAAATTGTAGATCAGAGACAATGAGTAGGCAACACAGAAATGTGGCCCTTAAGAGGAGCAATAAAACGTGAGTATTTGGAGAAGGACGGACAATGAAAAGGGTTTGTTATTATCTTCATTTTATTTAATTGTAGATACTGGAGCTTGCCTGTGAAGAAAAGGGCCCTGTAATGAGAAAGATTGAGGATCTAGGAGAAAGAAGAAGATCATTCCAGGAAAGCCCATGAAAAGTTGAGATGGGTAGACTCTTCACGGGCTAGGAAAAAGCACTGGCTAGCAAGAAGAATACTTTCTCTATTTTCATACAAAGAAAGATATAAGTTTGGGTAAAAAGGCAGGAAACAGGAAAATCTTTTACTGTTTGAGGATTGTCTCAGTGAAGTATTAGGTAACAAGTTGAGCAGAAACAGGTGGGTAGGGTTTGAAGAGTGAGGAAAAGAGATGAGACAGTCTTTCTAAGGAGGGAAATAAGTTTCCTCATGGATCGATAATAATTGCAGCAGGGTTTTAAATGTAACCTTATAAGCCCAACACCCCCCCCCCCCAAAAGAAAGAGAGGAGTCATTTTGCTGATACTGAGAAATGAATTTGGACTCCTGGCTGGTGTTGAATCACCTCTTGTGAGATTATCAGCAATTGTCAGCTGTATGAGTGTGGACATGGAAAGGGCACATGGTAATTACATTCATGGCTGTTGGAGGGACAGAGAGAAAAAGTAATGTGTTCAAAAGAGATTGATTGTAACATTGGGCCATCCATTCAAACCTGAAGAAGAAATATTATAAAGAAGAAGTGAAGAAAGAGGATAATGGAGAGGTCAATGGATGACAGGTCTTCATGATGGTGAGTTGTTTTCATGGGAAGACTTGGACAAGATATTTTAATGACTGAAGCTAAGGAGACAATTACATCATTGATTTTGAAAGTGGAGCTGTTTTAGTGTAGGACAGAAATCAAGTAACTCTCAGGTGTAAAATTTGGCTGATTTAGTGGATGAACTAAAGGTTTATAATCTTGGGGTAGAAGATCATTGACCTTTTTGAAGAAAAAGTGGAATAAACCCTGGGTCTACATGCCTATAGAGCCAATAAACTTTCCTAAAGAAGAAAATTATATATCAAAGTATTTCTTCCACTTAAAATATTTAAATCAATATTATATTATAATAAACTCTACCCAGGCTCTATCCATAAAATAGTTTTTATGTCATATATAACAATGTAATTGTTGATCTTTATCTGAAAAACCAGTTTATCTCTAGACCTCCACCACCAAATTCAACAGATTAATTTGTCAAACAACTATTCCCCACCCCCATACAACTATTGTAGAATCTATGCCTTGCTGAGGTTCCCCTTTGGGGTTGGAGGCACATATAATAAATTTCAATTTCAACAGGCCTTGGATGGACACTTTTACATTTTGCTTGACATGGCACATTAGTAACCTTGTGAAAGATTTGTTGACTGAATACTCAAGTCAAACCAGGTGTTGGGAAATTTCCATCTGTGTTTGCAATTTATTTATTTAGAATGTTTGTTTATTTCTGAGAGAGAGAGAGAGACACAGAGAGAGAGAGAGAGAGAGAGAGAGAGAGAGACAGAGTGTAAACAAGAGAGGGGCAGAGAGAGAGAAAGGGAGACACAGAATCCGAAGCAGGCCCCAGGCTCTGAGCTGTCAGCACAGAGCCCAACGTAGGGCTTGAACTCACAAACTGGTGAGAACATTACCTGAGCTGAAGTTGGATGCTTAACTGACTGAGCCACCCAGGTGCCCCTGTGTTTGCAATTTAGAACTGAGTATAAGCTAGTCTCATTTTGCTATTGGAAAAGAAGGAAGGGGAATTCATGCCTGATACATCAGAGGGAGTTAATAAAATTCTCAGCTTAAATGGGATCCCTAGAGAAGTTAAAACATTCCTCATTGTCACCTTTGTAGTCCTTGTTTTTACAAATTTATCTTTGGCAATTTCAGACACTAGCTCCAACCCATCTTAGGTCCCGTGGGTCAGAGAGCTTGTATACCTACTGGCATGAGCTGTTTTAGGAATGTTCTACTTTGGCCTAAAAAAATTATCTGACAGATGATGGATGTGCCACACCGGAGTAAATGCCCCCCCTCCTAGATGACATATTTAACAGCAAAGTTAATGGATCTCTGTCTTTAGGACTGGTAAGTTTCTTAGAATATACTCCACATAGTCTCCTTTGCTGGCTGAAGAGACACTGAAATTAAGGATAGGATTATAATGTTGAATGATGCTGTGAAAAGCTTTATAATGTTTTGCCTTTGAGAAACCAGGGTTTTATTTTTTAAATTTATTTTTTGTTTTTCCAAAGACCTTCCATCTTATTTTATTATTTTTTAAAATACAGTTTATTGTCAAGTTAGTTTCCATATAATACCCAGTGGTTATCCCAAGTGCCCTCCACAATGCCCATCACCCATTCTCCCCTCTACTCCAACTCCCATCAACCTTTTGTTTGTTCTCAGTATTTAAGAGTCTCTTATAGTTTGCCTCCCTCCCTCTCAGTAACTATTTTCCCCCTCCCGTCCCCCATTGTCTTCTGTTAAGTTTCTCCTGATCCACATATGAGTGAAAACATATGCTATCTGTCTTTCTCTGCCTGACTTATTTCACTTAGCATAATATCCTCCATCCATGTTGCTACAAATGACCAGAATTCATTCTTTCTCATTGTCATGTAGTATGCCATTGTATATATAGACCACAACTTCTTGATCCATTTGTCAGCTGATAGACATTTAGGCTCTTTCCATGATTTGGCTATTGTTGAAAGTGCTGCAATGAACATTGGGGTACATGTGCTCCTATACATCAACACTCCTGTATCCCTTGGGTAAATCCCTAGCAGTGCTATTGCTGGGCCATAGGGGAGTTCTACTGTTAATTTTCTGAGGACCTCCCACACTGTTTTCCAGAGCGGCTGCTCTGGAATGTATACGTTCCCACCAACAGTGTAAAAGGGTACCCAGAGAAACAAGAATTTTAAAACAAACATTTGTCTGGATTCAGAATTGTTTGCTTTTCTTTCTCTTCCTCTCTTACTTTAGTAGAAGTAAAACATTGATTCCTGCCCCTTTTCTTTGCTAAGTTTTGGAGACTTTTAAGTTGTCTGGTATAAGTGGGAAGCATCTCTTCATGACAGATTTGATTCCACCTTCTAACAAGTGGGATGTGATTTGTCTTAATGCTTATACTACTCCTCTTGCTAAGGCGGATGGTACGTGCCAGTACATGGGCTCAGTTCTATGACCTCGTAAACTCATATGGTCCATCTACCCTACAGAGAGCTAACTTTTGTATAGAACTGGACTACAGACTCACAGCAGTCTGGTGAAACTCGTGCAGACACTGCTGAAGAAGAAAGGGAATGCTCTCTTCTCAGAATATAGTATCAGGAATAGACATATGAACTAAAATCTATCAATGAACATATTGCTACACATATTATGGAAGGGGTACATTGTAATGGCTGTACTAAGACTGGAAATAATTTTAGCCATATCTCTATAGGTGAGATGATGAGTACAACCCATGTTTCTTACCATTCTTAGAATTCAAGATCTGAGAAAAATGATCATCCACCCCTTGCTTTTATCCTGGAAATATGTGGTCCAGTGCTGGTCAACACAGGTTACTAGATTATGAAGATAGGAATTGTGTCAGTCAGTTGAAGAGAAATGAAGGGGGGAAGGAGACAGAGCATACAGGTCAACATTTTCAATATGGTTAAAGGGAAACTCATTTCCAGAAACTAGATAAGCCAGAGTAAGATGAAACATTGGTGTTAAAGCAAGTTCATTTATGTGTAAAAAGTGTCCCCCACTTGAGTTGTACTCAGAATAACAACAGAAAAAGCAATAATAACAAAAAAGAGATGGGCAGAAGGAACTGACTTAAAGATTCATGAAAGTTGCCCTAACCATGTTGGCATTTTGACCAATTCACCATTAGGAAATTCTAATTTTCTCAGGATGATCTCTGGTTTTCTTCTCAAAGGCAGGAGATTATAAATTTACCCAGTTTCTGTCCTCTTCATATTTCTCAATGGTTTTACTAATGATTAGGAACTATGACATTTCATGGCAACTGAGATGGCCCTTTGTTTTTCACTCTAAAAGTCTTTCCTTCTAGATCCTGATGATTTCCGGAAAAACGGTCTGGAAGGGTAAGGCAAATGTGTAGAACATAGAGAACTGACCCAATGACAAATATATTTTAGACTTCTGTTTCTGAAACTATGGTAAGACTAAATGTTCTCAACATACTTTCCATGCTTAATATCTAAAAATATTGGATAAAATATAGAAACATAATTTTAAGTGCATAGTCAAGTTCACTAAGTATAAGTAAGTGTATAAAGACACACACATAATAAGGGATATTCCAAGAGGTCAAAAATTAAGACAAAGATGAAAACAGTGTGAGCAAGCCTTGATACTTTAGCTTCTTGGGTTAATACACAGAGATACAAGACAGGGCTTGACCCTGTGGAAGAAGAAGATAAGGTCTTGAATTTCCCCACTTAGTAATGAGCTACATATTTGGGGAAAGGTGGGCTATTAGAATTGACCTCTGGAAAAGGGAAGCAACAGGGAAACTTGGTCTGCTTAGTTTTGGTATCAAATAGAAAATTAATATATTAATAAAAATCCTTTCTTCTTGGGATAATTACCACAATTGCATGGCTTAGGAAACCCCAAGCCAAGAATTAAGTTAAATGTCTTCTCGGTTGACAATGCTTTGGGACATTCAGTACAAGCAAGCAAGATTCTGGAAGAAAACATCTTTATCCTAGGAGCCCAAGATTTTTACTGATTAACATCAGTCAGGTCTATGTTTATAATATTAAATGATGCAACACATATCAGAGGAGTATCCATAATTGAAATGAGTAGAAACTATAAAGAACAGAATAAGACCAGCAAGAAATTAAGATATTGTAATATATAGAAATACATAGGATGATTGTATAAAAATAAACATGTATTTTAAATAAACCACAGAGTAGCAAATGTGATCCAGGGATGAGCTGCTGATAAAAATTCTCAGCAGATTTGCAAAAAAACACAAACAGGACTTTAACAAATAAAACAAATATAACTACTGAAATTAAATGCCCAGTGGGTAATTACGCTGATTAGAAAGAGTTAAAGAAAGAACGGGATGGCAGCTCCGAAGGGTTTGCTGAGAATATAGAAGAAAGATATGCAACACGGAGAAGGAAGTCAAGAGACATGAGATTCAAAATCTAACACAGATCTGACAGCATTTCCAGGAAGAGAGAATAGGGGAGATTATAGGCATTGTTTGTAAAGTTAGTGGATAAAAGTCATTCATAACGAAAGTCATTAATCCCCAGGTTCACCGAATCACAGGTAGGAATCAGAAAATGCCCATGCCTAGGTACATCTGTGATGTATCCAAGACAAAGAGAGATTTGAAGGAAGTTATCAAGGAAAGACACATTACTTGCAAAAGAATGACAGAAGGAGAGCAGCCTGCCCAGCACAACAGTAGAAACAATAACATAGTATTTTCATCAAAGCGTCAAGAGAAAATAACAAAGCATGGTTATCAACACATGTAAGTAAAAATTCAGGAGATCATGCTTCAAAGAAATATAAAATATTCAGTAAAGGGATTTCTTAAGAACATACTTCAGGAAGCAAAATAATATTAAGTAAATGAATTGCTAAATGTGATGAAATTTGGGGCTCCTGGGTGACTCAGTCAGTTGAGCATCCGACTTCAGCTCAGGTCATGATCTCATTGTTTGTGGGTTCGAGCCCTGTGTCCGAGCCTGCTTCAGATTCTGTCTCTCTCTCTCTCTCTCTCTGCCCCTCTCCCACTTGAGCTCTGTCTTCTCTGTCTCTCTTTTTCAAACATAATCATATAATTTTTTTTAATGTGAAGAAGTCCAAATAAACAAGACTGTAAAAGAATAACATAATGCCCTATCTGTCTAGATAAGGGAAAGAGAGAAAACTGCATGAAGTGTAAAATGAGAAGCAGTAGTAGAATCAATGCTCCAAGGTAACTATAGGATTAGAATGAAGATAAAGACTGTCTCTTCATATTTTAGATTTGTTTACATGTTAACCCAGATTCGATAATTTCACAAAGGATGAAGAAAAAGTGAAATTAAAACAATAATCCAAAAGAATATAAGTGAGGAAAAAATAAACTCAGAAAAATAGCATAAGCAGAAAAATAGAGCAAAATGAGATCAGAAACTTAATTTCAAATATATCCATAATTACAAATATGGCTTAACTCACAAGTTAAAAATTAGAGTTGTTTAGATTACATAAAAATATCTACTTATATATTCTCTACAAGATGCATGGTAAGCCTAGGGACACAGAAAACTGTGTGGAAAATCATATACTAGCAGGTGTAAGTCAAAAGAGATATGATGTAGCTATGTAAGTAGACCAATATTAGAGATTAAGAAAGTCAGTATAAGCATTCAGTTCACTGTGAAATGCTAAAACAATTCTGAATTTACAAACACTTAATGTTTTAGCTACCACATACTTAAGGCTACAAGTAATAGTAAAAGGAAAAGTTGATATGAAAAAATTGACCACCCCTGGTAAAATATTTTACCACAATGCTCTCATTAATTGTGAGATTGACTTCAATATAGTTAAAAATGTAGTAATGTACATTTTAGATGATTTTAGAACCATCTTTCAAAAAATTAGAGAATGATCATGTTTCTCTCCCCTGGTCAGATATTGACAATAATTAAGCACACATGAGTATGATCTAGCAAGACTCAAAAATAATGGACACTTTATGTATCTAAACATATGTATGTTTATAGCATTAAATTCTTAAGTTATAGAAGAAAGGCAGAACATGAAGTAAATTGTTTAATATTTGACTTTAGAAAATGAATAATAACTCAATCTTAAGGAAAGAGAAGAAGGGAAGCAAGTCAGTTTTCACAAAGCTTGTTTGGTGCTCGTGGGAAAGGAGAGTGGCTCTAGGACCACCACTGGTCCTGGTTTCCGTGGGGCAGTCTTAATTTATGCCTGTTGTACTCACACCATCATTAATAATGGACTCTTCCATTTTCAGAAAGGGGCACAATGGCTTCACAGCCGGAGTGGTCACAAGTTTGGATCCAGTAGTCAGAATCCTGAGTGAGGAGCCCTCTTCTGTCAAGGGCCCCAGCAGCGAATCACATTCAGACTTTACCTTCAGAGGGTGTGGAGAAGGTGGTCAACTCGACAGGGCTGTGGTTGTCAGGTACCCAGATGGCAGGCGCCACCAGCTGTGGGGTCTTAGGGGTGGCCTGAGGGGCAACAGGGGGGGACTTCCAGCCGGAAGTTGGAAGAACTCTGGGGGTTCAGAGTTACAGATACAAGCCAACAGCGCCTGACCAACAGTGTCATCAATAACTAGGTTACCAATTGGCTTGTCAAGGAGGAGGTCATTTGGATTACAAATCCTCTATCAGGATTGACCTCAGGACAAAATGAGCCAGAAATGACACTCTCTCATGCATTCTTTGAAACATAGCAGGTCCTTAGTTAGTCATTTTGCTTTGGTTTATTTTTTTCTTCCCTCTCTTCTTCCCTCCCTTTTCTCCAAATCAAGAGCTTGATGGAACAATACAGAAAGAATCAATTTCAGGCTTGAAGTGAAATATCTAGAATCAGAGAAAAATATTTTTTATTAATTAACAATGCATGCTTAAGAGGACATAATTCTAGAGTCTATTATGTCCTCTGTTAGAGAGTTAAAGTAAGTGCTGATAAATGTAGTCAGAAGGCATTTCTAACCACATTAGAGGTAAAGAAAGTTTAAATGATGATCTTTTATATTATTGAGATACATAGTCTTTAAAAAAATTTTTTTAACATTTATTTGTTTTTGAGAGACAGAGCATGAGCAGGGGAGGGAAGAAGAGAGAGGGAGACACAGAATCCAAAGTACGTTCCAGTCTCTGAGTTGTCAACACAGAGCCCAATACGGGACTCGAACTCACAAACCACAAGATCATGACCTGAGCCGAAGTCAGCTGTTTACACAACTGAGCCAGCCAAGCGCCCCAAGATACATAGTCTTTTACAAAGGGATGGAAGTGGGTAGAAAAAAAACTTGAACCCATCAAAAGTAGAACAATGATATAAACTATATTTTAAAAAATGGAACACAAAACTTTCCCCAATGTTTTGGCTCATAGTCTTGCCAAATAAAAAAAAGGGCTAATGGGAGATACCTAATTCTGTTAATCTTCTTGTTCCTTCAGTGGAGAAACAGTTGGATGGGAGGAAACATTTTCGGGGTATCGCTCAGAGTAAGGGAGCAGCTCCAGGCGACATGCTGAAGGATGATCTCATCAAATCATGTAGACTAAAATCCAAGAAAAGAATTTCACACTTTGCCTGGCTAAGAAAACAGTTTTATCAAGAGCGTGATCTCAAATGTGCTGAGATTTCCCTTCTCTTTTGCGCTTTTCACTGTCTTGCTTCAGTGGGTATTTGCTACCTGGAAAAATGAAAGGCAACGTTGATGACAGTTCTTTAAATGGAGGGAGAACTGTGCTTGGCTCCAATGTGCCGACCACTGAGTCTGGGAAGATATTAAAAAGTTGAGCTCCTAAGTGGGTTGGTGTATTTAAAAATATGTACTTCTATTTACTTGCCCATGATAGTTTTAATTTCAAAGTTTTGTTCTTTCTTATTTTGAGTGTTAAAGCCAGAATTCCTGAGAATAATGTTCATAAATGGACACTGGACATTCTAGAAAAGCCTTGAAACTGTGTATAAAGTTTGTTACTTGCATGTATGCAATGTTTCCCCCAGGGCAGGGAAAATAATATTTTTCAGATTTTCAAAGTTTTTTTTAATGACAAAAACAGTTTAAACACATTATTGGGGTGTGTTGTTTTTTGCTGCATTAAACATTTTTGCCTTTCTGCTCCCCTGGGTCAAAACCAGGTCCTTCCTTTCTATTCATAGTGGAGGTACCAGGAGATACAAAAATTCACAAAAAGCTAAGAGGGAAGTTCAAGAGAAAAACAAAACTCATTCAGATCAGCAGATCAGGACTTTGCTGGCCAGCACCCAGGAGCTGGATGCACCCTGTCTGACCTTGACATTCAAAGGAGCTCCTTCAACCCATGTTGAGGCACATTTTTGTGCTGCCAAGATTAAGGCGGAGTCTTATACCACACCCAGGAAGAAACCATTTTAAGGGAATGAGGTTAGGACTTTTTCCTCTGAAATACTACGACAGCACGTGAGAAAGGCAAAAATGTGTCACCTTCATTGTGTTTTCCTTCCTGGGAATGTGGGGTTGGAATCTTCATGGCCAGTCACTCTGGTGGAAGGACTGAAGCTGTGTTTCAAATCCACACTCTCAACGAACTTGTGTGTTCGCAGAGAATGCTAACTCCCAAAAGACAGCAAGAAACTCACCAACCCAAACAAACACAACACAAAGACAGCTTCCCAATTGTTATAGTGACAAAAATGAGAAGTATCGCTGAGAAGGCATAAAATAGCAACAATTCTCTTGAGAGTAAAAACACAAAACAAATAAAATATGTTTTCTAAGTAATTCTTCTCCAGGCCCTCTGCCTCCCTCTATAACAGGAAGACTAAAAAGACCAGATTTGAGGGGTTAGATTTGCTATTATTTCTATCGTATATTTTATCTCTAAAAATTAAAATCCCAAACTATCATTACAATTTTATGTAATCAATATTTATATTAATTGTTTGTTGTTGTCCTGAGAACAACAGGACCTCAGATTTTATTACATTCATCTTTATGTGAGCATCACACAGTCTTTATTGCCATAATTTTTATATTAAGTTTTAAAATTAGGGGGCGTGAGTCTTCCCAACTTGTTATTCCTATTTCAAGATTACTTTGGCTATTGTAGAATTGAATTTCCATATGAATTTTGGAATCAGCTTGCCGATTTATGCAAAAAAAAAAAAAGGCAGATGTTATTTTGATAGGTATTGCATCGAATCTGCAGATCGCTTTGGGGACTATTGCCAACTTAACACCACTCAGTTTCCAATCCATGAATATGGGATGTCTTTCCATTTATTTACTTTTATTCAGTTTTTGGTTTACAAGTCATGTATTACTTTTGTTAAATTTACTCCTACATATTTTAAATACTATTTTTAATAGATTTTTTCTTAATTTTAGTTTTGGATTGCTTACTGTTAATGTGTATAAATTGATTTTATGCATAGATTTTGTCAACTGTATCATTGCTGAACTTGTTGGTTAGCTCCAAAAGTGGTTTTGTATACTCAGTAGAGTTTTCTATATGCAACGTCATGTCATCTGCAAATATAGTTTTATTTTATTTTTTTCCAAACTGCATGCTTCATTTCTTTTTTCTTATCTGAGAGCCCTGGCTAGTTGGGAAGTTTTAAAGGTATTTTTTCTTCTCCTTATAGCTTTGGTAATTTGCCAGCATGTGTTTAAATGTGGTGTGTGTGTGTGTGTGTGTGTGTGTGTGTGTGTGTGTGTGTGTGTTGAAATTAATCCTCTTTCACACATTGTGTTGTTGGACATTGCAAGGCTTGAACATTTTATTAATTTCAGAATTTTTTCTCTTTTTCCTATCTTGGGGGTATCCCTTTTCTTCTTTGGGAAGAGAACAAAAGTTAGACATTAAAAAAGTATTTCCCTTATGGTTCTTTATTTTCTCCCGTATTCTGTCTCCTTATTCTATGATCTGCTTTGACTTCAGTGTTTGACTCAGCTCTGTCTTAGTTGCTCTCTGTCCATCTATTAATTTTGTATTTTTCCCTTTGAATTTTATATTACCAAGAACTCTGATGTCTTTCTTTTTTTCCAACCTTTTTTTCAGTGGCTTATGTGTTCTTTGGAATCTCTCTGAGGATATTGATTATAATCATGTTGAAGTTTTATTCTATTCCTTATATAACAATTTTTAGATCTCTTACATGTTGACTTTTTCAATGTTTTGTTTTCCTGTTTTGATCACATTGTAAATGAGAGTCTGGTTTAAACAAAATTAATAACTGCAAGTGTATTTCCTCAGTCTGAATCATAATTACATTTGCCTGGCAGTCAAAGGAGCTTTGAGTTACAGATGTTTCTTTCTTGTGATTGCTCAGGGGATTTGCAGGGCTTATGACCAAGTGGAGTTTCCTCATAGTTTGTGCTCTGGAGAGGGTGGTTTCCCCCATGGCAGATGCGGCCCTTCACCCATTGGATCTGCCTTTCCATTTAGAGAAAACTTAGGGTCATTGGTGTAGGACGGCGGTATTGGCTCTTCAGTTCCACCCTTTCAGTAACTTCATCTTCCTTGCATATGACCCACTCCTTGCAGCTCTATTGTGCCAGTTTGGGGGTTTATTCCAAAGTTTTGCTGTTAAAAAAATTTTTTTTTAAATTATCTCTGTTGACTTCATGGAGTTCTTAGGTTCTTCAGTTGAATCTCACTACCATTTTGTTCCCATTTGCTTTATGCCTTTCAAAAACTATGTACATTCCTGGTCTGCTGGTAGAATATTCTTTGTTTTCTTCAACATTCTCATGAATTTATTTTTCTGTTAATTTTCTAAAAATATATTTCCCTTTTTTCTGTTGCTGAATGGAAATTTTAGTTGGGGAAGAAAAAAAATCATCCATCTTGAATGAGGTGGGAAGACCATTCCTTTTTAAATAAACATTCTTCTAGCCTGCCATAAAGACACAGCTGTACGAAAACACTAACTTGGCAGGTTTGTAATTAATTTTTAATCTAAAGCTCATTTCCTACATAATAAAATGAAAGTTTATTTGCAGATGACATTGAAATATTCTCATCAGAAATCCCTACGTCATGATATCACTGTCTGTCCAGTTTCATAGACCTGAAGGAACAAGTGTCCTGTCGAATTCTTCAAACACACACACATACACACGCACACAAAATGTGCAAGCGCAATGGTGAAGACCTTCAGTGCAGATCTTCATTTACTGTTTATATATTTAGAAAAAAGCTAATTAGAAACATATGTTATACTTTCAACTGCATCCCCTTCCTGCTATAATTGGCCAAATAATTAAAATTACAATTTGAATATTATATATATGTGGGAACAAAATTCTGCTCCCAGACTGTCAGATAATAACGTAAGGAAGGGAGTGCAACTGAAAACAGGAAGGTAACTGCTCTACCATTCCGGCCAATGTTCAATTGTTATGAAACTTGTATTACCACACAGCAGAAGTCATGATATTGCATTAGGTCTGCCTTCCAATGGTCTCTGTCTTCATCCTCTCCTTTGGCATCCAAATGCAGTGAAGGATTTGAGGGGACATGCCTACACCCACAATCCAGAGGAAGCACTGCCTCTTTTATCCTATTTCAGGGTCACCATCTTTACTTCTTTGTAACTTTGATTACTAACTTGCCAGTTGTTGTTTTCCAGCCATGGGTCACTGGAGCACTTTATTCTGCAAAGACATGTAACTGGTATTGCTCAAGCTTCTCCCTTCTAGGCTATTCCCAGTGAGGCTCTTCATTTCTCTGTCAAAAAGGCTTAGAGCAGGGTGCTTTCCACAGACAGGCTTCTGAATGTAGCTCTCTTCTAGAAGCATGTTTCCCTCCCTTCCTTCCCCTCCTTCCTTTCTCCCTCTTTCTTCCTCCCTTCCTCCTTTCCTTCCCTTCCCTTCCCTTCCCTTCCCTTCCCTTCCCTTCCCTTCCCTTCCCTTCCCTTCCCTTCCCTTCCCTTTCCTTTCCTTTCCTTTCCTTTCCTTTCCTTTCCTTTCCTTTCCTTTCCTTTCCTTTCCTTTCCTTTCCTTTCCTTTCCTTCTGTCTGTCTTTCTTTCTTTCTTTCTTTCTTCCCTTTCTCCTTCTTTCACCTTTGTCTTTCTGTCTCAATCTTTCTGTCCTCCTCTATTTCAATAGTGTTGTTTCCTTCCTGTTACAGATGTCTCTGAATTTGAACAGAAGAAAGAAATATTTTTTATTGTTTTAAGATATACAAAGCTGAGGGATAAAAATTGGTATCACTCCCAAGAAAGCATGGCTTCTGGATTCCAACTGTTACAATAACTGGGAAATCTATAATGATTACTAAGTGAACACTCAGCTATCAAGGATTGACTGTAGGTCAAGACCGCATCCTTTTTGTCACCAAAAGTTGTGGTAAAAGAGTTCTTGTGTAAACCTGATGGCTTGGTTGCTGAATCAGGGATACTTACCTCATGTGTGTTTTGATTTTAATTTTTATTAGTCCTCATGTGTGTAGAATCACATTTGAGCATAACTGGTTGCATTTTTCAAATGTTTATTTTATTTTGAAGACAGAGAACAAGTGGGAGAGGGGCAGAGAGAGGGAGAGAGAGAATACCAAGTAAGTTCCACGCTGTCAGCTCAGAGCCCGATATGGGGCTCCATCTCACAGACTTTGAGATCATCACCTGAGCTGAAATCAAGAGTCAGACACTCAACTAACTGAGCCAACCAGGTATCCCTCTGCTTGCATTTTAAACTCAATAGCACTTTCATATCTTCATTTATGTTGATCATACAACTCTAGGATCTTAGATGAAACCAGTAAAATAATGACTGGTGGTTGAATACTTGGAATTTCATTTTGCAGGGGCTCATTGGACTGCTCAGTTTTCTGGGTGAATGTTGGGTGGTTCTTGCTTTGGGGGATTGTATCCAGTCATTACTGACCTCACCTAAAACTACGGGAGCCTCTCCACACTGTGAGATCATTTCATTATCTCTGTCCTCAAATGTGCCTTGTGAGTACAAGAGAAGAGACACCTTCCTCTCAGTATTAAAAGATAGGATTGTAATTAACTGAAGAAGAAAATCTATGTGTCTTTGTTCCATGGTTGCTTCTCTGCTTCTATGCTTCATGATTATTCTCATAATTTCCTAATTTTTAATCCCATCCCTTTTCTTTTACAAAAACAAAATCATAGCAATAAAAATGGAAACTCTTAGCTGAGCTCCCTTTAATATCTTTCCTTAATCAATTGTCCATTCCAATCCTCTCCTTGCTTTGCTTAATACTAAGTGATGTCTTGGTTCTTCTGCTAAAAGCTTTTTTTTTGTTTTCAGTTTTGCTTCATTACTGTTGGCATGTCTGTGTCTTTGAGAAACAACACTTACACAGGACCACCTAATAAGTATAAACTCTCCTTTATTCCTAAAGGTGTCATAGAGTCTTAATGATTACAAATCCCCCCTTACAGCACTGCAGTGAAGCAATATCAGGGAATTCATGAGCAGGAATCTTATCCTGGCCCAAGGCCCTTTTCACTGATGAAAATAATAATGTGAATTCTGTAAAGACTGACCTGGTAAATTATTATATTAGATATTCTCCTTTGCACGTTAATTATTTACACATTCCCAAGCCTAACATATAGTAATATAGGAGGAATCCAGGAACCCAGGAGAATTAGATATTCTCCTTCGCATGTTAATTATTTACACATTCCTAAACCTTACATATAGTAATATAGGGAAAATCCAGGGAATCACTCTTTTGGCTTCACTTTTACATAACTCTGTGCATTTAAGCCATGTGATGTGCCTATAAATATCCCAGATGCATTCCATACTCCATTCTTCGTTCCTTGTCCTCTCTTCATAGAGTTGCTACCAGAAATGTGTCAGTGGCCAGTCACACATGCTAAGTCACACACTCATGCTACCTCATAAGTGAGGCAAGGAAGGAGTCTGCCAGAAGACATGTATGTCTAGGCTTTGTGGTGTCTGGTCTCAAACTGTCTCATAAAATAATTAGCCTGGCCAGTATCAATATCAATTAAGCTTGGGCTTTGAATATTTGAAGTTTAAATATCTGGATGGAATTTCCACATTTTTTACTTGATTATTATGTTGTTTCATCAGGAATGAATAAAAGACAACTCCTGATGCTTTATCAGTTGGCATTCCAAAGAGAGATAGAGATAGAAGATAGATAGATAGATAGATAGATAGATACATAGATAGATATAAGCAGATAGAGATAAATAGATGGCAGATAGATAGATGTAGATAGATTGATGTATATAGAAAATGGACAGTTTTAAGGAGGTGACTAATATGAGCCACTTTGGTGCTGCCACATGTGAAAATTGTAGGGCCAGATGACAGGCTGGAAATTAAGGGCAGAATTGATAATGCAGTCTCAACCCAGAATTCCTCAAAGCAGCAGCCTGGGAAACTTGGGCAAGGCCTTTCTGCTACCATCTTGGGAACCTGAGTCTTTTAAGGCCTTCAACTGTTTGGATGAGGCCCTCCCACATTATGAAGGGTAATCTGTTTTATTCAAAGTGTATTGATTTAAATGTTAAACACATATAAAAAAATAACTGCTCACCAGCATATAGACTGGGATTTGACTAAACCATTGAGCACCATAGCCTAAGTTGGTTTGACCCATAAAATTAACTGTCACATAGGCCTATTCAAACCCCTCTAGAGATGTGGATCAATCTTTAAAATCTTTGCTAAGGAAGTGTATCATAGACTTTCTTGAATGCCAGCTACACGCTTAAAAATCCCTGTCTTAAATCACCTTCCTTGTCTTTGCACCCTTTCTAGTAGGAATGGATAATAGATACTTCATCTAATTCCTATAAATTAATATGCTTCCATTAGCAATTTAAAAAATAATCCTCTAACAGATGATTTCTATGTGCTTTGAAACATAAATGGCACTGAAAAGGCTTTCAGTTGGTTTTAAACTCTTAGGTTTAGTTTTTTTTGTGTGTGTGAACAGTTTTATTGAGATATAATTCATATACCCTACAAATTATCTATTTAAAATGAGTAATTCAATGACCTCTAAAAAAAACTGAAAGAGTTGTACAACCATCACCACAATTTTAGACAATTTTCATCACCTCAGTAAAGAATCCCTGTACCCATAAGCAGAATCCTCCACCTCGTCAGCCCTGAGTACCACTAATCTATTCTTTGTCTCCATGGATTTGCCTAATATGGACATTTCACGCAGATGGAATCATGTAATATGTGGCCACTTGTGGCTTATCAAGTCTGGTTTTAAAATTTCAACTTTGTTAAGCCCTACAAAATATAGATAATTCTAATGAGATGACGGAGAGGTGAAGGAATATTATTTGTGAAAGACCATTGGCTCATTTTCTTACCAGCTCCTCTCACTGATAGTGGGTCATCATTAGGGAGTTTCTAGTAGCCTGACTCTCCTGTTCCTTTGTTTTGTTTCTTATGTTTTAACGTGATCATGAGTGAGGTTCTCGGATGGTGAATTCCAGTTCCAGGCCCAGTTTTCTAAAGCAGATATAGGGCTTTCATTCACTTTTCTCCATAACCCAGGTCCCTTCCCTCCTGGAAACCTGGAGAGATGGCTTAACACCCTCTTGATGGACAGGCTAATAGCTTCCTAAGTCCTGCACTGCAGCCTTGTTCTGGGTTCCTGACCCTGCTCCCATGGTGCCTACGTCTGGTGTGTCCTCATTTCTACTTTATGCTACTTAAATCATAGTTATATAATTTTACAAAAATTTCATAATCAGGCAGCAGTCTCTTTCCACTATGTATAGATTTTTAAAAAAAATATGGCATTTCATCAAGTATATAAATGATAAGCATATAACTAATGCCTTAATAGCTTACAAAGTCCTGAAAGATTCTTACAGTATTAGATTATGTACACAAACATATGTTATATCCATATATACATATGCACACATTATAGTTTTGAGATTAATTTCCCTACAATCAACTTTTTAAAAAAGAGAATGGGCATATAAATTATGGGCACATTTGAATAATTTTATATCCATTACTATCTAGAAACTTTTATTTTATCAGTCAGCCAATACTATGAAAATTAATATTCATTTTCTTTTTTTATTTTTTAAAATTTATTTTTGAGAGACAGAGAGAGACAGTGCAATCAGGAGAGGGTCAGAGAGAGAGGGAGATACAGAATCTAAAGACAGGCTCCACTCTTTGAGCTAGCTGTCAGCACAGCGCCCAACTTGGGGCTTGAACCCATGAACTGTGAGATTATGACCTGAGCTGAAGTCGGACGCTTAACCGACTGAGCCACCCAGGCGCCCCTAATATTCATTTTCAAAGTTTATTTATTTGGTCTGAGAGAGAGAAAGCATGAGACAGGAAGGGGCAGGGGGAGAGGGAGAGTGAGAATCCCAAGCTGGATTTGTGCTGTTATCACAGAGCCCCATGTGAGGCTCAAACTCGCAAACCATGAGATCGAGACCCGAGCCGGGATTGAGTCAGATGCCTAACTGACTGACCCAGCCAGGCGTCCCCTTTTTTATTTTTAATGTAACACGTGCAACAACAAAGTAGCCCCTGAACATTGATAAAAGGCTAATAATACGTTGTATGTCTTTCAGCTGTCCACCCACTTGAACGCTAAAACAATACACAATGACATTGGACCTCTCTGGGTTTTCATCGCTGATCACACCTTTCTGCCTTTCCTCAGAGGTAACCACCCTGCTGGATTTTTCTCTATCCTTCTGCTTAAAAAGTTTAAGCATATGGTTCCCCCAGAAACCTTGCAAGCACTGTTGTTTTTATGTGAATTTCCTGCTTCTCTATTCCCTGGGTACTTGTCACTGTCCCACTGCCAGAGAACAGAGTGGAGTCTTTTTTTTTTTCTCTTAAAGTTTATTTATTTTTCTGAGAGAGAGAAAGAGAAAGAGACAGACAGACAGACAGACACACACACACACACAGAGGGAGAGAGAGAGAGAGAGAACAAGTGGGGAAGGGGCAGAGAGAGGGGGAGAGAGAGAATCCCAAGCAGGCTCCATGCTATCAGTACAGAGCCTGACATGGGACTCAAACCCATGAACTGTAGGATCCTGACCTGAGCCAAAATCAAGAGTTGGACGCTTCACCGACTGAGCGGCCCAGGCTCTGAGTCTTAAAAGAGGGGTAGTACAGTTTCAAAAAGGAAATTGTGAGAGCCTGCTCAGCATTCTATTCTATCCTTTACATGGAATGTAAAACAAGGCAAAAGTTGAAAAAGCACATCCAAGAGCCAGAGATGGTGAACTTTCTAGTATTGCAGAGATTTGGCCAGGAAGAGGTGGCCTGGTGGACACAGTGGGGGCACTAGAATGAGGCTGGGCTGGGTGTGAATCCCAGCTCTTTCAATTAGGAGCTGGGTGGCCCTGGACCGTTAACTCACCTTCTAAAGCTCAGTTTCCTCAATGGAAAAGAGAGTTGAGGTCGCTTCCCTCACAGCTTGTGAAAACCCGGCATCTAGTAAGCCTTCAGTAAGTATTAGTTTCTTTTCTTGTGTACAAGCCCCACGTTCACCCAAAAATCTAGTTATTGCCTCTGTCTCTCTCTCCCATTAAAAAAAATATATCATGATTTTGTCTTGAATTTGTCATGTTTGACTATCAGCACTGCCAGGCCACAGGATTGTAACTCGTCCAATTCTTTCTCCCTTGCACAATTTCCCTCTGGCAAATCTTCAGGTTGTTAGGCAATCCTGTCATCTTGCTTCTCGGTTTGGTTAGTTTTTTTGACATTTCTGATATTTCTCAAAAGGAAAATTTTAGTGTTCTTTTCAATCTGAAGTAGCCCACAACAATAAAGTCAAGAGTCTATATGTTTCAGTGAAAGGTGACAGACACCAGTGTCAGGAAAGACAGAGGTATCAACATCAGGATGATTCTGCTGGGACCAAGGGCCTCTGAGACACCCGATCGCCCCTCTCTCGGTCATTTACTGTGATGTCAAGGCTGCTGTGAACCTGATCTACGGCACGGTTCAGCTTTATCTCACTGTGCCGTGTTTTCTAGAGAACTCGCATTTAGTCTTGTGGCTTGTGCACCCCTGCTCCAAACACTTGCAAGCAGTGAGCTAATATCCGGACCTGGACGGTGCCCAAAGGATGTGGGTATTTGAGATTTGGAGGAGGACGCAGACCTGACCTAAAGAATCATTATAATTTCCTGCTACAAGAGCTGCATTAGCAAGAGAGATGTGGTAACATGGGGATGTACCAGAAAAATATTGGCAAGAGCCTAGAGGAATAAAGTTTTCCTTAATATGTTCTCTTGTATGTAGTTGCACTTATATCCGCACGTTCTTTTGAAAAATCAGTAGATGACAAATTTTGCAGGTCAAATTTCAGTATTGATCAAAATGTTAGAAAGCGCAATGGTCTTCAAGGACATATGCTATCGATTTCTTTTATTGACTTTCTACAGGTCTATTAGGGCTATTCCTTAGTGGGTGTTTCACATCTGAAAGCACAATTAAAATCCATTCATAATATCTGTTCAAATAAAACATCTGCAGATAAAGCCACAGAGTTCCCCCCTCCTAAGCCAGCTTTTGATAAAGAACACATAATTTTGTATGTGCACATGTGTAACTTGTCTTACTTAGGCACCTGGGAGATGGTTGCAAATCAGTTGCCACATGTGGAGGGTAGGAGGGAGGATGGTGGGCTTTTTAGTAAAGGTCAGATGGAACTGCTCTGGAAGCCTTAGGGATTTCTTAAAGTAGTTCTGTAAGATAGGAGGTTTCTTGCTGTAGGTGGCCAAGGGCTTCTTGAGGATTATAGAACACTGAAGGAAGGCACCAGCACACAACTTTGTTTATTTGAGGAGTGTGTTGCTTAGGAAATAAATTCACCATGATTAGATTCCAAAAACCTGAATACACAGGAACTTAGAATCTCAGATATTCGACTCAGAAATCAACTTATGACCATGTTCAAGATGCTTGAATATGATGTAAGATGTTTATGTATCGCACTTACCTCATAGACGTGCTTCACGCAATGTGATGTATTCATTCTTCATCTGGGCCCTAAGCAGTGTGTTTCCTTTATGGTGGGGACTCTGCTCTACATTAATGAATGTCCTTGAATATGCAATTGGTCAACAAAGTTCATGGGAAGTTAAGAAGGTTGGAAAAATGTGAACAGAATCTATGGAGGAGAAAGATAAAATGAGTACCTACGAAATGGCTTGGCAAGGATGGAAGATTTACTTCTTTTAAAAGCATTGACAAATGGCAAAGTAGGTGATCGATGCCCAAGTATTGATGCAATTTTTCTTCTTTATTCTTTGTCAATATTGGCGCAAAAGACACAGGCTAAAAGTAGGAGTTAGATGAACTAAGTTCTAACACCATTCTCCTCCAAATGTCTTGGTTTCCTCCCCCCCTTATGTCATATGAAAGTTGGAATACATTGTTTAATATTTTTCATTGAGTATTTTTAAAACAGTTTTAAACTCTCTTAAACATTCCTGAATAGCTATATATTCCCAGGCCAGTAAACAACAACTAACATGAAATTATTCTGTGTCAGTTGACTTGCTGGTTATGGTTAGACGGGGAGCCATGTCCAAATGGTGAGAAGCCATGTCTTGTAGGGGCCAGGGAACGACTGAGCAAAGAGTAGCTCAGGTCATATCCAATGACTTAATAATCATAAACCTGTTCAGTATGTTCACAATTTGATTTCTGACTCTTAATGTGCAGGTATTAGGCAACATGGAGGAAAACAATCCCCAGAAGAGTCAGAAGGAATAAAAATCCACCTTAATGATCACCAGGTTCCAATTTATTTCATTATGCAGATTCTATTCTAAAGGTGAGAGAGATGGAAAGTGTAATAGGAAATTAAAAATATGACTAATGATAATATAATTAATAGTTGATTCAAATTCAAATCGGCTTCTTTATGAGGTTTTGGAACTTTTAAAAATATTTTTTAATATGTAGAATACAAACCTTAGAACCCTGGGGATGCTTTGACTCTCACCCAGAGTCCTCTGCTTCATCTATCATGTCATGTTTTCAATCCGATCATTCTTTACTTCTCAGGGACCTTCACTTCTGCCCCCTTCTGTGCAGATGACTGTCTTTTGTTTAAAGCCTTTCTCATTTCTGGCCCAAACCACATGTTCTGTTACCTTATGGGGACCATAATGGTTTCAGATGACACATGACCTTAATATTCAAACTAAGGAATTATCTCCTGAAAACAGTATTTTAAAAAAAATGGGGGCACCTGGGTGGCTCATTTGGTTAAGCATCTGATTCTTGATCTCAGCTCAGGCCTTGATCTCAGGGTTGTCAGTTCAAGTCCCACATTGGGCTCCATGCCTAGCAGGGAGCCTACTTAAAGAAAAATAAATACATAAATACATAAATACATAAATACATAAATAAATAAGTAAATTTCAAAGAAGTTTACTATGTTGCTTGATTTAGTCATTGACTAAATAGGATTTGATTTTATTCTCCTTTAATCACTATACTTATAAGCTGACAAATTGGAATTTCCCTTTCTTGAATGGACTCTGTATTGAATGGTGAAACAATAAAGAGACATTGAACTTGATGCAGATACAGCACTGTTACTATTTCCACATGTGTTTTTAAAGCATGAAATAGAGCACATATCAGTTATTTTTCCATATGCATTTGACTTTCTAAATACATATTTGTTCAAAGACTTGATATGAGTGAAATAAAATCTTGCTTCAAGTCAACCAAATATCAAGATTGTATCAAATCAAGTTTCATTTATAGCTGTGAACTATATTGATTTTCACTTAACTGATATTATATGGGAGAAAAATTATGATGATTACATCAAAAGTTTACACTTGTTGAGAATTTCTGATTGATCGGAGACTTTCTACTCTTCATGGTTTCTGAAGTTCACATCCTTGTGAAGTGGGCATTTATTACTATCCCAATTTTTGGTTGAGGATTTCAGGTTTGGTAAGTTTCCAAAATCTTGCACAAAATTACTCAAGTGACAAGGGAGAGAGAAAACTAAAACCAGTCATGCCGACCACATGTTTAGGAAACCCTGTCTGACTCTTGCTTGTACTTGAGGCAGCACCTGGGGTTTGATGAAAGTAAGAATCCCAGGTAGGGTGAGCAAGTCCTAGTCCTTTGCTCAGGACTTTACCACTTCCAGCACGGAAAGTCCTTTGTCCCAGGAGACTGTCAATTATGGGGAAACTCAGATGGTTTGTAATTCTAAACTCAGTCCCTGCCTTGAGCCAATGGATTAGAGTTTGCATTGCAAAAACCCCAGCTGATGCACAAGATATGTGGAACCTATTGCTTTCTAACATGCATTCATTTTCTAAAAGTTTTCAAGGGGTGCCTGGGTGGCTCAGTCAGTTGAGCTGATGACTCTTGATTTCAGCTCAGGTCCTGATCCCAGAGTCATGGGATGGAGCCCTATCTTGGACTCTGAGCTGAGCATGGAGCTTACTTAGGATTCTCTCTCTACTTCTGCTTCTCTTCCCCACTTGAATGCATGCTCTCTCCTGCTCTTTCAAAAAAAATACACACTTTAAAAGTTTCTAGAGAAACTAAATCTTGGAACTAGCTTTCATTTGCTGCGTTGACAACAGCTCAATGGACTGAGTCGTACACTGCTCACATGGATTAAAATTCTGATTTATTTGTCACTAGAAACTCCTGTCTTCTGAAGAAAGAAGTTGTCCCACTCTCCAGAAGTGACATTGAATTCCTCAGAATTATCATAATTTGAGCTCACAATACTGCCAAAACTGCATATGAAAAAGAGAAGCTTGTGTGATGATTCCCTCTGATTGTAGCAAGAAGGATGTAGGTTGTCAAAAAATTGTAATTTTAACTGAAAAGTGACATATAAATGCATTGATATAGTACAGAACATACCTGACATCTGTATTGCCAGTCTCCCTTTGTATCCTCCCTGGATTAGGAAGCTGTATCACTTTATTAGAGGAAGCCACACTTGTCATACCCCAGTTTAAATGGTATGGCTTGTTTAATAAGCCTTTCATATTTCACTTATGCACTTTTATGCCTTGGATTTTGCAGACAAAATTCTCCCAGCATGTGAAATCTCAGGGGATGTAGCTAGAATACTGGGAAAGTTGGCAATGACTATTTCTATCTTACAGCATAGATTAAAAACAGTTAGACCTGGAAGAGACCTTAGGGAAAATATAGCCCATTTATTTTATGAAGGAGGAAATTGAGACTTATCAGAGTTCAGTGACTTCCTACGGCCATCCAGCAAGTTCATAGTACAAACAGGCCTAGAATAGACTGTCGCTGAGAACAGATCTGACAATATTGGGTTTACCTTGAGCATTCCTCATGTTACTTGAAATAGAAATTAATAGCTGTTACACTGAAAGAAAATTTCAAACTCTTGCTGAAAAATTATATGATTGCAGATGTCTGAGTGAAAGTGGAGCATGACATTGCAGAGAGGTGCAGTGATGGGTTGTTCCTTTTTGCACCCACAATCAAGGTAGCAGAGAGTCAGCAACAGCTCATTGAAATCTCAGAGAATTATTCTCCATGTTTGATTTAATTTTTAATCTTGGGAAAATTAATTAACTCTTCAATTTCTTACTTTTACAATCTGTAAAGTGTTTTCAAAAACTGTTCCCTCCATGACTGAAGTGATTATTGGAAGAAAGAGACTGGCTATCGAGTGCCTACCATATGGTGCTACAAAGGGGGATATGAGGGAGTCTTATCATTATGTAAATCTTCCTGCTAAAGAAGAGACGGAAGGAGGGTGTACCTTGGGGAGTCTGAGGCATAAGAGAAGATCAGTAGTGGTAAGATCAAGAGAAGAAAAAGAAACTATAATCAAAATGGAAAAGTCTTCATTTCAAACTCAAAAAGAGAGCAGAACAAGAGAATAAAGTGTTGAAAAAAACAGCAGAAGGTGCAAAGGTTCTACACTTTTAAGAGAGGAAACCACACACTTGATAAAGGAAGTAGAAAATGTTTAATTTGATGTAGAAAGGATGAATAACTTATTCAGATTCTTAAAGAAGCGTTTTTACTTTTTACAGAAACCCCCTCTGTAGGAAGATCTAGGGGAGAAGTCTATAAAGTAATTTTTGTCAGGAAAGCCTCAACTGGAAAGCCAATGGATATGAGAGAGACACCAGAGCAGTTGGGGACACCAAACATGACAGCATGTGGTGTCCACCACAAAATGGGCAAACTATAATTTATTTGTGAAAGGAATTTCTGGAGAAGAAAATAAACAACGCTGCCCAAATATCATCAAAAAACCATAAAGCAGCAGTAAGGTAAGACTATTTATGTATTATTTACAAATGAAATGCATGCTAAAGATGACATATGCCGGTAGTTAAAAGACATGGTAAGATTATGTCAACTGAGTAAGAAACTGGATCATCTTTTGGTGTATAATGGGAAAACTGTACTGTCTTCCTTCAGGTGCCTGAGAAGCATGTGGCAGCCACTCATGGGCCACAAGTTGAAGCCCGTGTATCCATGTATGACTTACATGGGGGCGGGTCTCTTACCCCAGTGCCTGAGGTGGGAGGCAACGGGGGCTCAGAAGAACATAACAAATTGTGAACTTTACTTAGCTTAGAATCAGAGTAGAATTTAGGTGACATTCAGGAGTTCACCTGGAAGAGAGAGCAGGTATGGAAGGAATGGAAGGGACTGGATTTGTCCAGAACATTAACACCTACTATCAGTATAGAAGGTTTGCCAAACACTGTAAAGTATGTAAGATGGATTATTTTAGCCTTATAATAAATCTGTAAGATGGTAACTATTATTTTATAGATATGACCAAGGCTCCTAGGGTCAACTAACTTCAGCATCATTGTAGAATGACATCAAAGAGGAACTGGGCATTAGTTAACCTGGTGTGTTTGAATCCTGAGTTCGTGTGACTTCTAGGCTATAAGAGGTGGTGCAGTGTAGGGTTAAGAATGTAAATTCGGAAGCAAAACCTTCTGAGGAATACTAGTGGGATCACTCAGGCAAATTAGTTGACCTCTCTGGGTCTTAGTTTTCTCCTCTTCAAACTGTTTTTTAGGAGGAATAAACTAGTTAACATGTACAATATCTCTATCATGGTTCCTGGTTTGTGTAATCATTTAATAATTATTAACTGTGGCTTCAAGCTTTCCAAGGTTGAAGAGAAGGAAATTAAAGATCAAGACAGTGCATCTGTACTATTGTCTCTTGTACTCTACTAACTAATTATCAACATGTGGGTGTTGGCCATTTAATGGAAATTACAATGATTTCTTCACATGGCCATTCCTTCACATCCGTGCCTGATAACTGATTCCTGACTTCCACAACAGACATCTGCCTCCTCCTGTAGACACCACTCACTTGGATCTTTGATATACATCCCAAACGCTGCTTTGGTTCTGCCATTTACCCCCTAAAAATTCACCAAGTCTCTCTAATGCTACCAAAATAAAGTCTCATATACACAAACTGGCTTGCCACAATCAGGATTTATTTTTTTATTTTCTTTATTTTAGAGAGAAAGTGAGTGCAAGTGGGGGAGGAGCAGGAGAGAGAGAGAGAGAGAGAGAGAGAGAGAGAGAGAGAGAGAATCTTAATCAAGCTCTATGCTCATCATGGAGCCCAATGCAGGGCTCAAACTCATGAAACATGAGATCATGACCTCAGACAATATCAAGAGTCAGACACTCAACTGACTAAGTCACATAGGCACTCCTAGCTTGCCTTTTACATAATATTTTCCTTAGGGGTCCTTCATATAAACTCCCAGGTCCTGGTGAACTGGCCCCATCAGTGTAGTAACTGACCCTGAACATGGTTTCAGTGATCCCATATATGTTTTTAGACACACCATTCCCTGCACATGTTTTTAGACACATGTCCCACAGCATCTTCCTGACTACACGTATACCATCCTGTAGTGAAACCTTTCTTTTAAATGGTAGAGCTTATCATCTTGAGCATTTGGTATTTACAAAAATGGGCCTCCCATGTTTAATTCTGTATGTTACTATCTCATCTCAGATACCATAAACCTGATAGAGACAATACTTCCTGTTTGCCTGTAGGACTGGAGCATGAATAAGTAAATGACACAAGAAAGACTGGGAAAAAGAATAAAGAAGACTCTTTACAACTAATGAAACAAAAACTAAACATGTGAGACAATTAGGAAAAAAAAATCAGAAATTCATCAATATTTACCTGACTTGTTAAAGACGTGATTGGCTGAAGAAAGCCCAGATTAAGGGGTTGGAGCTCATTAGTAATAAGAGAAGGATTTCCATTCACTTAATAGTGACCAGCATTTGGGAAGACTGAGGAGAGACAGTGAAAATGCAAAAAAACATCTGAATTTTAGGAAGTAGAAGTTGAAAACAATCTGTGTTACTTGCATGGAAACCACAGAGAAGGATACATTAGAGAAAGTGCACAGTTGAAGATAGACTCCCTGTGTGTGACATGGATTAATTCTATGAATGGGGCAAGTTTACCAGCCATGTGACTGTTTCAGCACAGAACTGTCGACAGGAGTCTTCAAGGCAGGTAAAGCTTTGAGTTGGCTTCATTTCCTAGAGCTGCTAGAGAAAGAGTATCAAATTGACAGTCTTTTTCCCACTCTCCTTTGTCACTCTACCATAACAAAGAAAGCACAGGCATCGCTGGCACTGTCTGGACTAGAACCTGTAATCTCTCCACCCAACCACCAGGGAGGGGGGCGACTTCAGTTTCCCTTAGAGCTTATCATGAAAAGAAATAGGAGGACAGACAGCGAGGTTTGTTGAGTCTGCATTGCATGCCCACACATATACATGTACACACAAAAAAAGACACTTGAACATTATCTCCATTAAAAAAATTTTTTTATGGCTTTTATTTATTTTTGAGATACAGAGACAGTGCGAGCAGGGGAGGGTCAGAGAGAGAGGGAGATACAGAATCCGAAGCAGGCTCCAGGCTCTAAGCTGTCAGCCCGGAACCCGACGTGGGACTCGAACCCACAAATTGTGAGATCATGACCTGAGCCGAAGCCGGACCCTTAACCGACTGAGCCACCCAGGTGCCCCCATTATCTCCATGTCTGAGTATTGCAAGATTAATGATCTGAAAGGACTTTGCTGCATTATGGAGAAGCTGGTCCCATCAGGGATTGCCAAAATAAAAGTTACATATGACACAATGTATTTGGAGTCTTTCCGTAGAAAGGAGGAGATAATATCCATACCATATGCCATAAGAATTCACTTACAGGAGAAAATATAGAGCAAATTGAATCAGGAAAAATTATTCCCCACCAAGAAAAAAAAGTTGTCGATACCCGTGGCATGGGAATTCATGAGTTTCTCAGAGGCGGCAGGTTGCTTTGGAGAGGAGAACCTGCACAGAAGGATCAAGAAGCCCAAGGGTGGGGCAGATGATTAAATGGGGAGGAGAGCAGTTTGCTGGGAGAAATATTTGAAAAAGATAGAGGAAAGGCAGTAAGGGATAAAAACAAAGCAAGGCAATTTAGGAAAGAAATCAGTCCTTGGCACTGGGGAAATGTCTTTAGAGATTACACGAGGGAAAGAGAAATTACCCGAATAATAGATTACAAAACAAATGAGAAAAGTCTGTTTGAGAGTGCTAAGATAATAGAACAAGAAGCTGAAGATAAACCTGAGGAATGGCCGGTGCCCAGGCAGATGCCCCAAGTTGTCGCTGCTGCTGGAGCTCCTGCTGCGACTTATTTATCTCACAGAAAACATTGCTTAAAATAACTCACTATGAGGGTTTCTACTGTAATTTGCCAGGAGATATCTGGCCAATTGGCTTTACAGGATACTTGATTGAGGAAAGCAGGTAAGCTTTTGATAGAAGGGATTTGCTAAATCAACTACTGCTAAGTTTTTTTTTTTTAAATCAAACATAATATCCAAGGAAACACAGGTGAGATGTATCATATGCACACAAAAGAGCAGAGCTTGACAGGGGAGGATGATGATAGTACCCCTTGTTCTAGAAACCTGGCTCTCTCATCTGCTCAGACCTGGAGTCTATCTGGAGCATGGTAGCCATTCTCCCACGAATAGGCTGGTAGGAGCTGTGTGCTTCTGTCTTCCATGTCATCATGAAAAAGTAAAGAAGAGTGAGAAAGGAAGGGTATGTGAGCTCTATGCTGCTCACCCACTGTAGAGGAAACATTATCTTTAATTTTTCTTTTTGATCTTAAGGGACTAGGCTCATGGGTGGTGATAGAACTGCCTACCGTCTGATTTCTGTTTGTTCCCTCACAAAGACTGTGCTCTCACTATATTCATGGCACAATTCCAGGCACATTTCACTGAGTCTGTCCTCACTGTTGTAAGTTATGGGAGAAAAATGAGCTGAGGCTTTCTGGGTCCTCACCGCTGGGACGACTGTCAAACCAGAGATTGTCCTTGAGTGCAGACAGAAGTGGAGCAGGCAGAAGGAAAGAAGGCCTGGCTGGAGCAAAAGTCCCCAAGGGGAGAACCCATGTGTGGTGCCCATACCCCCCTTTCTCATGGTCTTCCTTTCCTTGGGAGTTCTTAGGACTCTCACACTACCCCTTGCTGCTCATACCCCCTCGTGTGTGTGAACTTTCAGGTGTGTATTCTTCTACCCAGCATCCCCTATGACTACCTTCTCCTCTCTCTTCCATCTTTAGCTCACCTTTCCAGAGTTGTGTTCTATTGTCTGTTCTCTCTATTCTTTAAGAGAATAAACTCTTTTTTTAAAAAGTTTATTTTTGAGAGAGAGGGAGGCAGAGAGAGAGAGAGAGAGAGAGAGCGAGAGAGAGAGAGCGCAAGCACAGTGGGGTAAAGGCAGAGAGAGAGGGAGATACAGAATCCAAAACAGACTTTAGGCTCTGAGGTGCCAGCAAAGAGCCTCATGAGGGGCTTGAACTTACCAACTGTGAAATCATGACCTGAGCAGAAGTCAGATACTTAACCAACTGAGCACCCAGTACCCCCTCTAAGAGAATACTCTTAAGGGAAGAATACTATGTGTTGATGTTGAGAGTATATTTTATGATTTTTGGTTACAATCAATTTTGAATGTATGTTTTTTGGTATTCACAAGACTCTGGACAATAGCAAGCTGTTACTGCCACCCTCATCTCGTAGAAGTAAAGGGCATTGGAGGAAGATGTTGAGCATCAATCATGTGCACACAAAGATGCAGAGCTTAGAGTTCAACCCAAGTTATCTGATGGTAAGTCCCAATACAACAAAATCTTGGGTTGTGAGTAAATTGTTCTGTGAGTGTTCTACAAGATGAGCAAATATTTCTAATAAATTTAACTTGATAAATGAGTGATGTCTTGCAATATGAGTAGTACATGTTGCTGAATGTCACACGATCACAACTGAGCCAATGGTTCTTGAAATTCTCTTTGATACATGAGTGCTTTGGATTACAAGCATGCTTCTGGAATGAATTATGCTTGCAAACCGAGGTTTTACTGTATATTAATCCTCCCAGTGATGGTTTTACCTGATGTTTTTTTTTACAATGCTTAGCTGCTTAGATATTCCTAGGAATGGGGAGTTTCAAGCTAACCAGCTGGGGATGATCATTTTGTAGAAGAGGGAGTATTACCAATAATTAAAATTGAGTTTGTAAGACCCTACTTTTTAGAAGGGAAATAAGGAAAGAAAACAGACAGATGGATAGATTTCCAAATATATCTGAGTCAGAAAGATCTTTGAGCAAAGCAAAATATTTGGTTCCTGAATAAGTCATAGTTTGATTTGATGTTGGCTGAAGAAAACCTGTGAAGTGTGCGAAAATGTGATTATTGTTAGCTGAAAATAGTAAAATAAAAAGGTAATATAGTTCAGATGAGTGAGACAGCATATTAGTATCAAGTATAAAAGTAACAAATCCAAGAGTACATTCTGGAGAAATTGTGATAGGAAATAAAAATCAGTGAAGCCATTTATTGTTCAAATGCCTAATAATTGACAATTGATGACTAAAAGGCAAATTTCTGTTTTCAAGGTTATGGTGAATGCCTGGAACATGCAGAGTCCAACATCAATAAATATGTAGGAAAAATAATTCATCTGGGGAAGAAAAAATTAGGATGGAAAAAGGACCCATTAAAATCCTAGCCATATGTAGAGCCTATTGCAAAGAAAAAAATAGTACATGAATCAGGACAGAAAACATTTTCAAAGAAAATAAATCTACAGGAAAATATGAAGGAGAAATAATTGCACTCTTTGAAGTAAATATAATATGATTACACTCAATTAGAAATTCCGTTCCTGTATAGGAATGGCTTTGGGGGTAAGCTGAAGGCAGGCTGGGAAGCCACATGGTCTCCTTCGTCCTGTTTATGCTGGAGATGTGGGAGGACGCAGACCATCGGTTGACAGTAAGCAGCCTTGTGCTTTGAAGGCAGGTGGCCGTGTGCCTAAACTCACAGGCATGCAGAGATCTGCTCCTTAGTTCACTTCATGAGAGACAAGTCCAGTCATTACTGCACACAGAAAACCATATCCTGGAGAGCAAGCCAACAGCCCCCCACCCTGCCCCATCTTTGCTCTATGAAGACTTCTGGATTCCTACACACCCTGTGTTTTTATGAGCTCATCTTCTCTCTCCCGCTGTCTCTGGGAGAGAGAATGGGGCTCACTTGGAAACTTGAAAACTCAGCTCATTTCTAATAAGTTCAAGTTTTATGATTTGAAAAACTTTTATCAGTAAATAAAGGTCAACCATCTGGCAGCAATGTGTCTATTTGGCGCTGCTTTGGTTTTCTGCACTACGTTATAAAAATATTACAGTCTAGTATGACATTAGCGGAGTGTGACATCTGGGCTTATACAAAATATAAAAGTTGGCAGGGGGACTAATTTCCCTTCTGAAAAACTGCCATGGCACTAAGGGACTGAGGATGACCCAACAGCTGAGAATACAGCCCTGGACGTTGCTGTCCTTCAGCCAGAAATGTCCTCTAGAACGTCTGCCTGGAAGGGGGAAGGGGTCTAATTACCCCAGAGGATCACACTGATGGATCGCCATGGGCCTTTGAGAGTGGAGACTATTTTAGCAAAAGAGGAAAAATTTTCTCTACCTGCAGTGCTAGGTGGTCATGCATTCAAGAATTAAATGAGACTATTTAAAAAAAAAAAAAAACCCAAAAACCTCTAGGTATGGCAGTAATAAAGCTGGGCAGCTTTTCTGTGGGTTTAGATGTTAGAACATTTACTTTGGGGGTTGAAAATGTATAATTAAATTTTGGAACTGCTTTTAGGCGGTAATGATTTTTATTAAATTCCTTTTTAGTATGACCCTTTCTATGAGTTCAAGACAAGTGCCATATTTATCCCCCACCCCCCCTTAGGCTCTCTGGGATGCATTTTAATGCACTGCAATCTGAAAGATATCGAGTCACTGACAAGAAAAGAATACATACGTCTGCACAGGACCATTGTGCAAACTCAGTTAGAAGCTGATCTTTTTCAGAAAAGAGAGAGGATCAAATTTAAAGAAAATTTCTCTCCTCATCTCTGGGCACTCAATTCTTGTGAAGATTCAGGCACTATTGATGGCTGATAGTACTCATAAATGGAAAATTGTGGTAGCAATTTTTTCACAGGCATTAAAAAATGTCCCTGAGCATTAAGATGCTTGGATTTCCAAAGCTCTGGTGCCTATTTAGGGGTAACTGGGGGATAGGAAATGTTTTATCAGAAATCAAAATTATTGAAACCATGAAAATGCAAAGTTTTGCAAAATACTGCATGATGGTCACAGGGAATACATTGGTGATTTGTGATGGTAGGATTTCCTTTTTTTTTTTTCTTTCTTTCTGATCAGTAGTGATGGTCAAGGTGAAATACCATACACTTCCTTCTGCCCATCCCTGACCGATTTCCTTGTTTAAGGAGGAAGTACCAGGTTATCATGAGTTCCCAATCCAACTTGGGGAACACACAGTCAGAGCCAGTTATCTAGGAGGGTCAAGGCCAGCGAGACAATAGGGATTTGTCCCTGGGGAGCACATCCCAGGCTCCTCCTCTTTAGCTCCTCCCCGCTACTAACCAATGCCCAGGACAGGGGACCTTACCTTTTGCTACTTTCCTCAGACTCTGACTGATTCCCATTCTAGCAATCAGAAGGACTGTGTGCTTCTGGAATTGATAGGTGTGCCCACAGGGGTGGGAAAAAATCTGGGTAATTTTACTTTCCTTTGGTAGTTCTATCTTCAGGGGACCTTGCTTCACAAAGAGCAAGACCCTGAGTCCTTCTGTTATTGTAATGACGCAACACTTTCTGTGACCTGGGGAAGCTGTGAGCTATGACGGGTGCTTTTGCAGTCAGATTTTCCTCTGAGCTCCTCCTTGCTCTCCTGCTCTTAGTATTTTCCGTCTTTTCTGTGGGGATTCTCAGGGCAGAAGAAGATCTTGCCATGATTCAAGAGAGCCAAAGGCTGATGGGCATTCCCAGTGACATGTAGAGACACTGAGGGAAATGACCCGCGTTGCTCTTCCATGCCCTTCCAGGGTCCATGCGGGAGGCTCACCTGGATGCACCTGCCACTCCTGTCCGGCTCCTGGTGGAGTCTCTACTGCTGCTGCCGTGCTGACAGGCAAGCCCCAGGCTCTGCCTCAGGGCCTGAGCCCCTGACCCAGGGCTGGCTAGCTCTCTTCTGTCTCCTGCCTGTCTCTGAGACTGTGGGGTCCAGACCCGAGGTACGGAATCAGATTGGGAAAGGAGGCAGTGGGTTACAAGCTCCACCCACCACCAGAAACACACTCCCTAATGGTACCTCTCCCCCTCCCTTCTGCTTTTACTGAGATGTGATTTGTATACCATAAAATTCATAGTTTATTTTTTTTTTTACTTTTTAAATTTTTATTTAAATCCAAGTTAGTTAACATATAGTATAATAATGATTTCAGGAATAGAATTTAGTGATTCATCACTTACATATAATACCCATTGTTCTTCTCAACAAGTCCCCTCCTTAATGCCCGTCACCCATTTAGCCCATCCCTCATCATGGTTTAGAAGTGTGCAATTCACTGGTTTTTGGTACATTCATAAGCTGTACCACCATTACCACTTCCAGAGTTTTCTCGTAACCCCTGAATAAATCTGTACCCACTATCACTCCCATTCACTTTAATCCCTTTTCATGGCAACCACTAATTAGCCTAGTTCTCTGCGGATTTGCATATTCTGGGAATTACATAGAAATGAAATCCTGTAATAGGTGGCCTTTGTGTTTGACTTCTATCACTTAGCATGACTTTATCAAAGTTCACCCATGTGTCAGAATTCCTTCCTTTGTAAGGCTGAATAATAGTGCATGGTATGCAGATACCGTAGTCTATGTATCCATTTATGCATTGAGGGACATCTGGTTGTTTTCATTTTTTGGCTATTAAGAATAATGCGACTAGAAAAGTTAATTTTTTAAAATATTTGTTTATTTTTGAGAGAGAGAGACAAAGACAGACAGAGACAGAGTGAGCACACAAGTGAGGGAAGGGAAGAGAGAGAGGGGGACTCAGAATCCAAAGCAGACTTTACGCTTTGAGCTGTCAGCACAGAGCCCGACACAGAGCTTGGGCTCACAGACAGCGAGATCATGACCTGAGCTGAAGTCAGACACTTAACTGATTGAGCCGCCCAGGCGCCCTTACAAACATTTTTTTTACAAGTTTTTGTGTGATCATGGTTTCAACTCCCCCCCCCCCCCATTTCATTACTTTTATGGGCTAAGGTCACAAGACTAAATCTTTTTCTTCTTTTTTTATTTAATTAAGTTTATTTATTTATTTATTTATTTTTGAGAAGTAGTATGTATAGAAGAAAGAGTACAGGTGGCCTGGGGTGAGTTAATTCTCTATTAAATGGTTACAAGTTCCTGATTTTTGAGTCTCGATCTTAGTTTCTACTAGTCTATCTCCTAAGAGTACTAGACCTCTTTTCCTCCAATCCAGCCCAGACACTAGAGACCCTCCCATCTGCCCTGTCCTAGGAGTGGTAATGTGCTGAGGAGATGACTTTACTTGGCTCTCATTATGAGGACATCTGAATTATTTTCTGAACTGAATCCCTTGGGGTTGACCGTTATGTGAATGAAGGCTGATACCGATAGTGTCATGGTCATCATTTCTCAGGCACAACTGTCCCCTTGGTGCCAGCCCAGGAGCACAGGACAGTCCCCAGGTGGGGACTCTGCAGATTCTTTGTTTAGTCCCTCCCCTATTCTAATGACATAGTGATGTTTGAGCAACCCAATGGTACCTTGTACTCCAAATCTGAATTATGAGATAAGAAAGGAAGGAAGGAAAGAAGGAAGAAGGAAGGAAGAAATGAACACATATTTTTGAAAACTTCTGCACTGAGTGCTCTGACAATATTATCTTATTCAATCTCACAATGGCTCTGCAAGATAGATACCCTTTTCTCCAGAAGGGAAGATGGAAGCCTAGAGATGTCAATTAATTTGTTAGAGTTCCCAAAAGTAGGAAGTGGTAGCTTTTGGGTCTGTTCTGAGATACGTATGATGTGAAGGCTTCCATTCTTTCCACAGTACTGTGGGGTCCAGAGCCCTGAACAACCTCTCCTATATAAAAGGTGAAAGTTTCCTCAGCTTTTCCTCAGTTATGCTGTGGTGAATGGGCACTCCCCAGTTCTCAGTGACTTACAGAAACAAAGATTTATCCTTCATATTAAATGTTGACTATAGATTTACTCTTCACGTCTTCCTCATTTCAGGTTTTGTGCCAAAGGAATAGATGCTGAAGGAATAGAATGATGGCAGAGCCATGTAAGAGCTCTGAAATGTCTGCTTCAGTGTCTAATGCATGATTTCTGCTCATAGTCCCTTGGCCACAGCCAGTTGCATGGCCAGGTGTAATGTCATTGTTGCGTGGTGTATATGCCCCCCACAGAGAGAGCCAGCCTGGACCGAAAGGGTAGAAAGAACGTGAATGTTGTGAATGAACAATGCAGTCTTCCATGGGACTTCACGTTACCATGCACACAGTGGGAACAGCACAAATTTGGATGCTATGTCTTCCTGGACTCCCTTCTACCTCAATGACAAATTTACCCCAGTTTCTCTTGCTGTCTGTTCCTTTTCCTCTAACTACTCCCTAAGCAGGAGCACATCCTGGGATGGATCCCAGGCTCTCCTCTCTCTGCACTCAAACTCCAGATGACCTCATCCAGTACGGTTTTAATCATCCTCAACTTACTGATAACTGTCTAATTTATCTTTCAAGTCTTGACCTCTCTTTAGGCTCCAACCGCCTTACGTTATCTCCTCTTGGAATTGTAATGTGCAGCTCAAATGTAATATGTTCTAAATGGAACTGATTCCTATCCGTCCCCACCCTGGCTGGCATTCTTCCCTGTTGCCATAAATGGTACCCCCCTTCCACTCCGTTACTTAAAGCAGAAATAGAGGGTCCCTCCCTTTGTATCCCTCCCACATCATATCCATCAGCAACACATGCTATTTCATCTTTCAGATAGTTCCCAAAACTGTTCGTGTCCTTTGGCTGTAAATGCCCGCACACAACTCAAATCACTATAGCTCTTGGCTTGATTACTGCAGTATTCAACTAACCGGCTTTTGTACTCCTTTTCTTTTCTACCTAACCCCCCTGCCTTACATCCTAGTCAGAATGATCTTACAAATGTATAACGTATGCCCTTCCCTCAGCTAAAAACTTTCTAAAGATTTAACATTGCATTTAAGGAAAAAAAGTTTCATGCTATGGTTACAAGGTCCTCTATGACCTGACAATTGTGCACTGTACTGGGTTAGTGTTCATTCAAAATTTATGCCCACCTGACCCCCTAGAATGGGACCTTATTGGGAAATAGGGTTTTTTTTGCAGATGTACTTAGTTGTGTTAGTTATCGTAGATAAGCATGGGCCCAATTCTGATATGACTGGTCATAGGAATGGAAGAGATTCAGGACCATTGAGGAGACACACTGAGGTGAAGGCCTTGTGAGGACAGAAGCAGAACTTGGAGCAATGCAGCTCTAAGCAGAGAACACCAAGGACTGCCAGGGACCATGGGCAGCTGGGAGAGAGGCAGAGACCTGATGGTCCCTCAGAACCTCCAAAAGGAAACAACCTTACTGATAACTTGCTTTTGATTTTTGGTCTCTTGTTTTAAGCCACTCAGTTTGTAGTAATTGGTTATCACAGCCCCAGGAAACTAATGCAGTCGTCTCTTCTTGCCTCATTCCCCCGCTGCCCTCGGGTGATGATGCCTCACTGGTCTTCATTTGGTCTCAAAGTTTAGTCTCAACTTGCAGGTTTCAAGATGGTCTCCTCACTCTGTCCCAGAGCTTTTGCTAGGACTGGCTCCTTTACCTCATATATGCCTCTACTCTTACTACTATGACCTCTGATTTTGCTTCCACATGTTTACAGTAATATCTTGGCTTGGATATATTCAAAAAACATTCATTGTATTTACTTCTTTGGTGTCACCCATTTTCACCCAAAAAATCCAAAACAAGGATGGTGCATATTTGGAGCATCTTTAATCAGTAAGATTGTGTTCTAACTGTGGGTCAGATGAGATGGGATTGGGAGGGTTTCACTGGGCCAATGAAATTCGTGAGACTTCAGGATGAACTAACTGATCCCCTGGGATCTGTCTTCTTGGCTTTAACAACTGGTAGCCTCCACTACAGTGGAATCATAGAACTAGAGTGTGTCTACACCACCTAGAACCACCAGAGGATTTCCCATCGAAGGCAATCAGTACTTCCAGAGTGTACACATTGGAAGAAAACAAATTTTGGAACTAAAGGTATATCCCCCATAATTTCTAAACTCTGAAATATTTCTGATAAATCTGTAATTTAGATTAAAAGTCCTGATATAATGGGGCATCTGGGTGACTTAGTCAGTTAAGCATACGACTTTTGCTCAGGTCATGATCTCATGGTTTGTGAGTTCGAGCCCCCAATGGGCTCTGTGCTGACAGCTCAGAGCCTGGAGTCTGCTTCAGATTCTGTGTCTCCCTCTCTCTCTGCCCCTCTCCTATTCATGGTCTTTCTCTCTCTCCTTCAAAAATAAATAAACAAAAAAATAAAAAATTAAAACCCAAATATAAAGATAGATTCCAGGACAGAAGTGACAGGGCCTCAAGATGAGCTTATAGACTTCAGTTGCTAATTACATAGAACTTTCATGGGGAAGGAAGCATATCTACATGGTTCTGAATATTGACTCTCCCTTCACTGACTTGGTTACAGCAGTCTATAGTATCTACCTTTCTGTGAGAAAAAGATAGAAATAAACATATGAACTAAACTGTTTGTTACTTGTAGCTTGCTATGTGTATTTGTGTGATTATAGTTAACTAATTGAGCAAATTTCTTAAAGTTTATGTGGTTATTCTCCCAGAATACTTTATACATTTTATTTTATTTTTAAAGTTCTTTAAAAATTTTTTAATTTATTTTTGAGAGAGAGAGAGACAGTGTGAGCAGGGGAGGGTTAGAGCCTTAGTCAACCGACTGAGCCACCTAGGCACCCCAGTTTATACATTTTAAATCAAAGAGCTCTGGGACACCTGGATGGCTCAGTCACTTAGACACCCAACTCTTGATTTTGGCTCAGGTCATGATCTCACAGGTTTGTGAGTTCAAGTCCTACATCTGGCTCTGTGCTGACTTCGTGTAGCCTGCTTGGGATTCTCTCTCTCTCTCTCTCTCTCTCTCTCTCTCTCTCTCTCTCTCTCTCTCTCTTTCTCTGTCCCTCTCTCTCTGCCCCTCCCCTGCTCATGCTCTCTCTCTCTCTCTCTTTCTTAAAATAAATAAGCATTTAAAAAAAAGCCCTTTATGGAGTATATAGATAAATAGCAACGCTGAGTCACTCCTGATTGTTACATCTGGTGTCCCAAACAAATTAGTATATCAACAACATGGGTGCTCAAGAAGGAATCCTAACAAAACCTAACTATTTTTTTAATGTTATTTAAAGTTTATTTATTTTATTTTTTTCCATAATATTTTATTGTCAAATTGTTTTCCATACAACACCCAGTGCTCTTCCCCTTAAGTGCCCTCCACCATCACCACCACCTCTTTCCCCCCCTCCCCCTTCCCCTTCAACCCTCAGTTCATTCTCAGCATTCAATAGTCTCTTAAGTTTTGCATCCCTCTCTCTCCCCAACTCTCTCTCCCTCCTCCGCTCCCCCTGGTTCTCCATTAGGTCTCTCTTGTTTTCCTGCTAGACCTATGAGTGCAAACATATGGTTTCTGTCCTTCTCTGCCTGGCTTACTTCACTCAGCATGACACCCTCAAGGTCCATCCACTTTCCTAC
>NC_043703.1:8133954-8134991 GCF_006229205.1 Suricata suricatta | reverse complement strand
GCCCCGCTACCCAGCAGATATCTATGGAGTGGGTTTCTGTCTCCAAACGCAGCCAAGCGTTCTATACCTCTTCCCCAGAGACAGTTCTATGAGCGCGTTCCGACTCTGTCTCTTTCCTTTGTCTCCCGGGCACCGCGCACTTGCACCACGTTGGGCTGGGGATCTTACCTCCCCTGCTCGTCCCAGGCTGGCCCGTCCTCGGATCTCCCCTCGTTCGCCCCCACTCACTCAGGTATCCTTGAGGTTCTATTCCTTCTGGAGTTCGTATTTTCTCCTTCCGCTCTCTCAGATAAATGTAATATCCTTCTCAGTTCAAAAAATGGTGCGGAGGGAGTTTACAGAGCTCCCTTCCTCTCCGCCATCTTGGCTCCACCCCTCTGTTCACCTAGATTTCACAAATGAATCTTGTCATTGATTATCACGTTAAAGTTGAGAAATAATTTTATCACAGGATGCTACAGGAGGAGTCAACTCTTGACATCACACCATCAGTGTCCAAATCCCAGCCTCCAGTCCTTCTTGGTTCTGTCAGCATCCTATAGGTCTTCATCATGTCAAAGCAGGAGATACAGCATGGATAAACAGAGGATGGGTAATCACATGGAGGAGAACTGAAGAGTCTCAGCTGGCATCCAGTACCAAGTGCTGCACATTTGAGTGAGGACAACTTGGACCCTCCGGCCACAGAGAAGCCTTCAGATAATCGCAGCCTGAATGATCCCAGGTGAGACCAGGATCAGACTCTCCCAGGTTACCAACCGTATTCCTCAGAAACTCCACTCCTGGGTATTTACCTCGAGGAGGGGGGCGTATGAGCAGCCACGTTCCAGAAAACCGTTAAGAGATCTGGCCCAAGAGACATGGAATCACGAGAAAATCCCAAAACCTAACTATTGATTTTAGGAAACAAAATGTAACCTCGGTTTAGTGGAGTTGTAAAAGTATTTGACTCACACACTCACACCGTCTCCCAACAATGGCGCCCCCCAGTAGTCCTGTTCCTAGTCTGCGACATTCTCTGTGGTTACGTGAAATCC